>NW_015113519.1:122576-243746 GCF_001443285.1 Poecilia latipinna | reverse complement strand
AGGAAGATGAAAACTACATGTAAGCTCTATAAGTAATTACGTTACTTTTAAATATTTATCTAAGCTGGATTTTCTTTACGTGTATCAGATTAAAGAAGGCCAACTGGATATGAATGCCACACCTTTCAGATTTTTTTTTTATTTTAATGTAGATGAACAATTTATAAAACTACATTTTTCCTTCCACTTCATAATTATGCGCTACTGTGTTGGCCTATCACTTGAAAACTGAATGCAGTCGATTGAAGTTTGTGGTGGACCAAATGTGAAAACTGTTTAGAGTATGAATACTTTGCTAGGCTGTGCGCATAACAGAAATCCTTCTGCAGTGAAAAGTATTCGTCGACTTACAATATCAAACAGTAACATAATTTCCCCAATCATTTAATTTAACACATCTATTGTCTACAGCGGTCATCTCTGGAGGCGTCTGTACAATAACTGAATGTGCACGATCGTTTAACCAGCTCAATAGTTAAAGCAACAGCTAGCAATTTTGCAATCTGCCGCTGTGATGAGCAATCAAATCAACACGTATTAAGTTATGAGCATCTCTAAATCAAATGCACACCTTTTAAATGTATGCGGTTATGAAAGCCTGTGCTGAAATTAAATGCCATTCTCCAGAAAACAAAGCCCAAAGCGCTGTGACAGTTTTGACACAGACAATGCCTTTAGTGACAGGAATAACAAATTAATTGGAACCGTAACACATTCTCTCCAAAGGTGAGGTAAACACACCTGACTGTATATTTTTCACCATCAGTTAAATCTCAATTGCATCTAAAAATAAACCCCAAGACGTTGAACAGTTTAATGGATTTTGACGTCTCTGCATTATGCTGTCACTCCGGTATAAATGAATCATAACTTTGCTCTGCACCCGAGGAATTACCATGCATTTTGAGAGAATGCATTGTGCGCCAAGCTGTGAATTATGATGCGAGATCAAAATAAATGTGTAATGACTTTGGAGATGCCCAGAATAATTTATTGGGTGGAGGTGGTTCCATATTGAAAAAGGGGGAGCCTAAGTGGGCTACAGAAGGCCCGCGCACTGACACTTCCCTGAATGTGTGCGAAGTCTTGAAATGTCAGCGGCAGATTGCCAAAGAATCAAGCCTGTTTACTGAAGCTTGGTAAATGAGGGCTTTATTTGAGATGCAACGGTATTCAATTATGTGGTTATTTATTGATCAGAAACAATGTATGTCTTTCCGCGGCATGGAAAGATGAATTCAGAGGATAATAGGATGGTGTCAGTGCAATTGGCTGATGAAGGATTGCATTTGATCTTGGTGGGGATTTTAGAATGGAAGCATAATATTCAAGTGTCTGAAGAAAGACGATACGTGTATTTTCCACCCAAGTTTCCAGCGAACACTAAGCCAATCAGGATTTAAAATACACTACAAAAAATGGGTATAGCAACAATAAGCTGTTCCAGTGGGAAATCTGCTGAAATCAATGTTTTGATTGTGATTGGTAACATTTTTTTATGCTTATTTACTTTGTTGTTCTTTCATAACAGTGACCATTATAAAGTGTCAAGCAAGGTATAATAATAATAATAATAATAATAATAATAATAATAATAATAATAATAATAATAATAATAATAATAATAATAATAAAACTTCTACAAAACATTTGAAGCCCTGGTAAAGATGTGTTAAAAACTGTAAAATAAAATAATTGGCAAATTTCCTGCTTTTTTTTATTTCACTGACCTTAAATCTGGGAAAATGTTGGTATTTATTTTCTTGCTGTCTTTGGCATGTCAAAATCAAAACACATCTGCTTTATTTGAAACTTACATTCTATTGTCTTTCCCATTTTGAAGGATGCCCATGAGAAAAAAGTTCTTTGTCACAGAATATTTAAAATTCAGCAAAATGTTTTACTTGGCAAAGTCAAGTATTACTAAGTCAAAGTTTCTCAACACTCTTATTAACTTAAAATAAAGTTTTTGTAAAAAATATTAGTCATTTTTTTCTTCTTCACATTTTTAGGAGTATGACTAATTTTTGTGGCAAGTCTATCATTTGGTTTTAAACTTATTAAGACCAGAACGTAATGTTGCTTTTTGAGACGTATTGGCCTATTTCATGTTGTCATGTCATTTCATATTTGGGATTTTCTTTATTTTAAATGCCTTCTGGCATTTAGGACTAGGCATGACTCCTGAAACTGAACTCGTCACAGCTGCTTCACGATGAGAAACTAAATTTTTAAACAAGGTCAGGTTGGTTAAGATTGCATTTTTCCCTAAATGAAATCATAATTTGGAACCTGCTTTTGAAATTATGTCTGATTATCTTTGTTTGATATTTTGATATTTCTGATGATCTGAAACATTACTATACAACAAAATCGGAAACAAAAGATCTCTCTGAGGGAGCAGATATAGTTTACTAGCACTCTACATATTTCTCGTTGAAGCTACATTTAGCACTTTTTTTCTCTCTCTCTGTGTATGTGTGGAGATCTCTCTTGGTACTCAGGCGTCCCTCCCACAGTCCAAAACATGCCTGCATATTTGTGTCTCCATGTTGCCCTGTAATGACCAGCTGTATTCAGCCTAATGCTGACTGATCATTATAGGCAGTCAAAGCCCCATACAAACCAGCAAGTCTCAAGATATTTTTGCCTGTCCAGCCACCTATTAATCCGGGGTCAGGTCGCGGAGGGGTCTGAGCAGAGGAGTCCAGACTTCCCTCTCCCCAATCACGTGGACCAGCTCCACCAGGGGAATCCCGAGGTTTTCCCAGGCCACCTGCGAAACATATTCTTGGGTCTTCCTCTGGGTTTCCCCTAGTGAAACGTGACTCACCAAGGAGGCGTCCAGGAAGCAACATTCCTAACCAAATGTCTGAATCCCTTCAACTGGCTCCTCTCGATGTGGAGGAGTAGTGGCTCTACTCTGAGTTCCTCCTGGATGACCGAATTTCTCACCCTGTCTCTGAAAGGAAACTTATTTTAGCTGCTCGCATAGCTCGTCTCATTCCTTCACTCACTAGCCATTAATTGTATTATTATTAACAATATATATATATATTTTTATCATGTTCATGCTTGTCATGGTTGAAACCTTTAATTGGGAAAATTTACCTGAAATTATTTACGTAACGGGATTTGATGTTATGAGAAAACTAATTATGTTCCAAATACTACTCTTAACAGTGCAACAAAGAAAAAAAGAAAAAAGAAACTCCCCTAAAAACATTCATTTAACACCTCCAGGTTGTGATGGCCCTTCTCGACTGCCTTTGCCTCGGGGCTTTCCTGGAGCTTCTTGTAGAATAAAGTGTAAAACTTTACATCTCCTGCCCCGTCTGTTAGCTCATTTACAGGGCTCAGCTGAAGTGTGCTGGGCTGTGTGATGCACCAGCGCACTCACTTTACATTCCCACTGTAAACACTGTCTATTATATTATTCACAACAGCGTCCTCCAGAGAGACGGATCCCGCCGAGGGCCCCCCTCTGAATATGGAACAGCGGTTATTGTGCTCATACCTGCCGCCCCATATCAGTGTGGCCCGCAGTGGCCCTTAGCTGGTTCTCGTTCAGATCTCTTTAGCCGGGCTGCGGGGTAATCCCTGGGCAGCCGGGGGGCTTCTCTGTTGTCTCCTGGTTGTTTTCTGTGTAGTTCATAAATTATAGATGGGCCATGTCGAGGGCCATCATGCTGCCTGATCCCTGTCTGTGCTGACAGCTGTATGATGCGCACTGAGTGCAGCAGATTGGGAGCTCAGAGTTTCATCAATAAATATCACTCTGACCCTCACACTTGGCCTCGTGTCAGCGGTCAAGGTAATGGCTTTTTATTATCGTGAAGGGCAGCTCAGCGTGGGGTAGTCTTAAGGTTGCTCGTCCATCTCAGGTCTGAAGATACAAAGACAGACGGAGAGAGAGGGAGAGAGAGGGGGAGAGAGAGAAGAGCTAGCCCAAAGTTTAAGTGGACGTTTGCTGTTATTATGTGAAGGCTGTGGATGAGCGTGGATGTGCCTGACAGTGAACAGCAGGGTGCTCCTCTGTGGTTCTCTGGAGAAAAAATGTGATTTTCATGGATGCATTATTGGATGAAATTAACCTTATTAACCAGATGTGGGGAAAAAAAAGAAGAAGCTACGTTTCTATTTGAAAAAACAAAAAACAAAAAAGCTAGGAGCTGTTTCTATTTCCGTGTTCGATTGTGAAAGCTATCTGTCTGCGTGTGTGTTGGCTCTAACTGCCTGCCTCGGGGATGACAGGGCTTGAAATGCCATGATAGTGTACTGAAAGCTCAGGCAGCTGTACATGCTGCATGATGTCTTCAGAATAGAGCTTTTTAGACAAAACAATATAGAACAGAACATCATTTTGTCTAAAGTTCATTCATCAAAAGAAGCTGCATATTTTGAAAAGGGTAAAAGCCCCACACAATCCCTGTCAGGGAAGCGCAAAGGCTAGATACTATAGATTACTTTAATCCCCTGCCAGATATAAAAAGGATAATTACATATTTGTGGTGGAGGCTGTGTGGTGGAAAAAAAAATCAATACAGCCTTTTTTTTTGTATGACACTTCATTAGTGTGGAAAAATCTTGGTGCTGAGAAGAACTGTGCTGCAATTAAATGGTTCTGCTACCTTAGACTTTGTAATGGCTCTATATTATTATCCAGTTTATTTGAAATAGTGGTTGCACTCGTGGAGTAATTGGAAACCATTGATTATGTACTTTTATGTCTACACTCTTGCACATCATTATGGAGAGAAGCAATAGTTAGTTAGCCTCTCTAATGAAGCACTAATTGCACTAAGTAGGTTAAGATGTTAGTCAAACTGCACTCAGCTGAAATTGCAGCACAAAGACTTCCAATTAATCCGCGCTCTTTGACTAGCAGATGTTGTTTTGGACTGCACATCTTTCACAGTTTTGTTTTCGCCTGCCGTCTGCCGCGGAAACGGGAATTGCATTTGTATCGGTTCATCGGCAGGAGATGAAATTGATTGGATGGGGGAGGGTTAAGCGGACGAGGAAAATCTAAGGTGATGGAATATAAAGTGGCCATTTAGCGGCGGCTTTCAAGGGGAGGACCATTTGCGACGTCGGTTTCCGCTTGATAATGTCAACGGTGTATCACCGGCTGGTAATTGTGCAGCCACTTCTGTTAACTCATGCCGCTGTGTTAACATTTATTTAAGGGATGTGAGGCCCTTGCACTTAGCTTAGCCCCTGACATAACTGCAGTGTGCCTGGCTGTAAAGCAAAGGAATGCATGTATGGATGTAATAGAGAGTAGAAAATGGGATAATATAGTTTGTCATTTTTACAGAATACGACAATCTGAGGTGAACAGATAGACAGGTTGAGATGACAGAATAAACAAGTGATGCCTTGAAGAGAGACTTTTGGATTTCTAAAAGAAATTAAAAGCAGACAGTATCTTACTTGCAGTCAACAACTCTCTTGGCATCTTTATTTAGTATAAATCCAGCTTATATGGAGGTTGTAGCTAATATCTACGTCCAGAGGGACCAAACCTGAAGGGAATTTCTACAATTGTAGAAACTAAAATCTCAAAAATATGACTACGACTTATACAAACATTATCTTATGATGTCATAAATAATGATTTGCTTCTTATTTATTGAAGTAGGTAGTGCTTTTCCTCTTCAGGAGACAAGAGTCTGCTGATATTGTCATCCTTTTTATGCTGCTTTACTTTTGAGACTACAGATAAAATGACTGATTATCCTTTTAAAAACACCACTGCCTATATACTGCTGTGAGACTAAAATATATTTTTATTAGGACCATTGCAACTTTAACTCCATTATGACTACATAAAACATACCGTTCCCTTCACACATATCAGCTCCCTCAGTGAAGATGTGCTAAAAACACCTGTAGACAAATTTAGGTGAATAACAATTTTCTTGCTGTCATTTTTGAACATTTTGAAAGTTGGCTCACGTCTCCCATTTCGAAGACAATTTGGTCAATTTATTCTGTCATGTAAAATTTTTACTTCATGGAAACAGGAAGTCATGAAAGTTGTGATCAGCCCAAAAAAAATGAAAAAAAAAAAAAAATCATGAAATGTATAAACTTAAAAACGCCTCGGCGAAAAATTTGACGCTATTGTGAAAAAATAAAACTTTTATTTGTAATTTTCTTTCTCCCGTTGAATAGCCAATCATACATATTTTGCCAAAATGCTTTGTTTGAACTGATATCAGTCGTAGAAAAAATTGTTGCAGTTCCTTGAGTTCAAATCACTCTGGTCATCTTAAAAAAAAGATAAGCATAAATTATAAAATGTCAACGATAATTATGTAGTAATTAGCAGAGGTCCTATTACATTACATTAGAAGGTATTTTGTAGGAAAAAATTATTTATGTTTATTTTTCTATTTATCTTCTTATTTTACATATCCTGTATATTTCATTTGAATGAGAACCCAATTTTTATGAACACACTGGCTAAAAATCTCCTCGATTCACATTTTGTTGCCTGAAAATGTGACAAATTGTCCATTTGTGTAGACGAAGTACCACTTTGAGCTATTTCTCTTTTTACTAAATTCATTAAGGAATACGCCACTCTGTCGCTGCACGGTGGTAGTTCGGATCGTGGATCCACGCGGACTGCCCGCACCCTGCACCCACATCACGGTCCTGTGTAAGAAGGGAGCGACGCTCACAGTGCACTCCTGGCAATCAGTCAGCTCGCCACCCACCACTATGCGCCATCCGAGATGTGAAGAGCAGCGCCGGCGCTGGTTACAGCTTAAACCCGGCAGCGGCACGAGGACTTTACGCCTTTGATCTTTATTCTTTCAGAGGGCTCAAATGCTCTCACTATTGTACGCTTGGAGGACACTTCAGCCTCCACTACACAGGAAGGAAAAAAAAATAAAAATCTTAAAATGCTCTCTGCTTGTTAAAGACGCAGAATGATTCAAGTTAAAAACAGGAATTAAAATTCACAATTTTGTCACTGGGTTTAATGAGAGCCATCTGTTGAACGGTGGCGTAAATTGGTGTATTAAACGTGAGGTGGAGACCTCTATCAGGACCTCTTATTAAGAAAAGCTTGTTCTTGGTGGGATTTTAAGAAATCTCCTGGTTTTATATGGCTGTCAGGGGAGAGGGTCAAACCCCTGTAAGCTGTCATTGCACATGAAAGGATTAATGTCATCTTATAAGAAGGGAGGGAAAAGCCGTCTTACAGTTATTTATTCTGTTTCATTCACATTCTGCCTGCTCTGTGAAAGAAAAGGGCTAATGTCAGGTCTAATTTGTAGCCCTTTAAATTCCAGACAGAGATTCTTTACATATCTCTGGAGCTCATGGCTCCTCTCCGCGCGGCCCCTCTCCTCCTCTTCTACTGGGATTCCTCTAAAACCCCACCAATTTACTATCTGAAGGAAAGTGAAGATTTACATGAGTTTTTACTTGAATGGCTCCAACTCCAGCTTCATGCACTAAACACTCACAGTGTAATTACCATTCGTGGATCTCGCTCTGTGATACCTCTCTCCCTCTCCTCTGCACCTAGGCCAATTGAAGGGGAGAGAAAAGGAAAATACTTATTCCCCAATGCTGATTCTTAGTGCTCCTTGTTCAGGATGTGTAATTGGATCTGTGTTTTCGACTCCCTGCTAATAAGCAGCTTACTTTGGCTCCCTCTAGACTTGACCCACCACATTTTTGTTTTATGAATTTTACAAGGGGATTTTAATAGATGCTTTAGGCAATGCAAAACATAGGCTTGAAGGGGGAGGCATAATGTGTGAGCCTCGGCACAGAGTACGCCTGAGTGACTGCTTATCATTGTGGACAGGTCTCATAACTTTCATTAAGACTGATGTGAGACAAAAGGGAATGTGAGAAAGGAGGGACATGAGAGAATATTAACCTGTGCTCATGTAACTAACCATAATTGTTTTGCATCCAGCTTCTCCTCAGGCAGCGGCCCTCATTATCTTTACCCGTACATGACGGCACAGCTGATTTTTAGTAGCAGGGCTTGTTAGAGAAGATTGGAGGTCAGGGCGAACTGTAATCTGCCTTCCGTTATTTTTATGGTAAAATCCGACGGCCAGGGGTCGAAGTGATGTATCCGTGTATTTTACGCACATAAGACCTCATTTCCTTTCATTTTGCATCAGTGTAACTACTCTGCCTTGTGAAAGTATCCCTGCCCTTTGAACTTTTTTTCACAATTTGTCACATTGGAGCATCAAACTTCACTGTATTTCCGATTAGTTACTGGAGGTTATACACATCAGACCTTTAAAGTGCTGCATAATAGCGTAGTAGGAAAATGCTGCATGATTTTCAAAATATTTTCCAAATATATAACTGAAAGTGTAGCGTTCATGTGTTTTTTATTCACAGCCCACGAGTCAATATTTTGGAAGACCAACTTTCCTTCTGAAAAACACCTGCAAGGCTTTTGATGTATACCCATACACTTTACGCATAGATTTACACAGACTCATTTTGTAGTCTTCTTTGCAGAATAAACATAATTTTTGTAGTCACGGTTTCCTAAATAGATTTACTGACTGGGTGACGTATGAAAATGTTTGATCAAAACCATGGCAGCTCTGCCTGGATGCTTATCGTCACTGGAAGGTGAACCTCTAAATCAGTTCCAAGGTTTTTTGCACCTTCAAGCAAGTATATTTTAAGCATTGTCTTGTAATTTACTGCATCCACTGCATCAAAACTTCCATCTCCCAGGTCAAAAAAACATTCCTGCCACCACCAGGTTTCATTGTGAGGGTCGTGCACTTAAAGGGCTCAGCATGGTTGGACCAAAGTTAGACGGTCGACGCATGGTCACGTTGTTTTGGGACGTTTGTTTTTGGATAGCCCTTTCCAAGTCCACAAGTCACTTAAGCTACTTAATGCTTGGAAATAAATACATGTAGGTCAGGTTGTTTTGTAAGGTTTACAGCAGAATAGTAAACACTACTGACCATGCCAGGCTCGTCCAGGTTGCCATTCTCACAACGACCGTCACTGTTTAAAGCTTTAGTGATGATCGCTGTTTAATATTCTCAAATTAAGATTTTTTTTAATTTGTTTCCTCATGTTTTCTATCTCCTGATGAAAATAAGTTTTAAGAAAAATCTCCAAAATGCAAAGCAGAGCAGACTTTTAAATGTACTTTATCATCCCTTTTTTGAATACAGAAGACCGCTTTTATTCCATTCCTCATTTGGCAAAGACAGAATGACAGTGTCGCCCAGAAAGGGTCACCGAAATGAAAGGGATGGAAATAAAAGGAGTAGGAGAGGAGTGCTGACCCGTAGCCTGCCCACAGCTTCTTCAATCATTAAAATACTTCCAGAAACCACGGATGATCCTCTAATTCATTATAGCTCATACTGTCTAAGTGATTTTTATCATGCCTGTCTACATCTCAACATTAAACCAGTTCATTTGTCCTAAAAGGGAAGACAAAATTAAAGAACAGCTCTACAGATGAACGGGAGAGGTGCAGTCCTGGAGGTGAATATTCAGCGGCGATGAGGCTTTCCTCAAAGTACTAACTAAGACGGTCTGTTGGGTATAAGAACACTAATGACCAACGCCATCACCTATCTTGACATGAATCCCAAAGATAACAAGGAGAGGTGGGAATAGGTGTAGTCTCATAAGAATCTACCAAACGCGCCTTCCTTCATCACAAAACTAACGTGGCATAGAACTTTTAAAAACCCGTCTCGGCTTTTGTTTCCTCCTCCCATCTCGCTCTCCTTTCTATCTCCGTCTTCTGGTTGGTAATTCTCCCCATCTGGAGGATGTTTGAGAGAAACAAAGAAACAATAAAAGGAAGTTGGGAGAGGGGGTGTCAGGCTGTCAGTAATCTGACAGCTATGGTAACTACCCTCTAATCCAGACGGCTCCAGCCACGCTCCGGCCTGACACCCGCGCCTCTGACTGACAGCTGAAGACCGGGCACATTCCACAGGCAGAAGTGACATCCAGTCTATTAAGGCAGACAAGCACAAAGCAGAGATTTGCCCTGACTGCCTGGTACTGAAGCCTACTATGCGGCTGCGAAGGGGAGGGTGGGGGGTGATTGGAGAGGTCCTGGAGAAGGTGTCAGACTCAAGCTCAGATGATAACCATATTGTAATGATGCTGCTGGACAATGAAGTGCCATGATTGCCCATGCTGACAGCGGAAGTTTATGTCTGGATAACCCTCCCTCCCTCCTTTCTGCATTCGCAGGCAGCTCACAACACACACATGCAGTCTCCAGGTCCCAACTGCCAGTCAAAAAGCCCGGCCGCGAACGGGTGCACTTCTTATTCCAGCATAAGAGCGCACCGAGCGGTGATCTCAAATGGACTGACCCGAGGCATGCTGCGCTGACAGGGAGAGCGGTATAATTGTTGTTTATCTTCTTCCTCTTTAGATGTCTCTTTGAGCATAAAGAGACTTCTCAGCGTCCATTTGTTGCTACAGAGCAGCCACCGTTTGGTTTTCTTCACCAGCCAAACGGTGCCGGGGAAAAGCATACATGATTGCATTTTGGAGACTGTCGCGATGGCAGAGAAGTATGTAATTGGTTTCACTTAAGGTTAATTATTTGCGCTGGCAGGTCACATTGTTGTAAGGCGTTCATTAGGATACACATCCAACACACGGAGCAAATGAGACGAAAGAGTCTCAAAAGCAAGCCGTTTCGTAATGATGCTCTCAGCAGCCTATATAATGGAACAAGTTTACGTAAATTAGACCACAAAGCTGTCTCTGCTTGTATTTGAATCCTCCAGATAATTAGAAGAGCTTAAATATATGTACTCTGCTTTATATTGAAACAGTGCTTCATACATAAAACATTTCCCTCCCACTTTCCTGTGTCTAACGCCTGTGTTTTCAGCTTTATTTTATTTTATTTTATTTTATTTTTTTTTGCATGACGCCTGATGGTTTAAGACGTAGATGATTTGATTTCCTCTGTTTCTACGATGTAGTTTGCAATGCCAATGCATGGTGGGAGATTTAAACGAGGAGGAAAAGATGAGCCAGAATAAGGGATTTTCCTGTGACTGCTCCGAATATGAAGTAAATCTCTCAAACAGCCAAACTCCTAAGATTTCTGCAATAGAAATCATATTAAATGGGTGAAACGCGCACACGCACGCACACACGGCCCATATCGTCTCACCCTTAGCACGACATTCAAATAAGTCTCAGGGATTTTTTTTTTTTTTCTGGTCCCAAGCGAGTTCACCAAAGGTGGCATTTCCCGTCTCCTTTCCAACCAAAGCCTGCTCGTCTTCCATCTTACTTAGCTCTTCTTGATGGAGGCTCAGGGTGCACGCCTTTCTAAGTGACAGGGAGTTAAGTATACATTCACACCATCCTTCGACTCCTAGTTAAGTTGACAGAGAGGTTTTGCTACTTGGCAGTCAACGTGAAGCTCATTTGCACTTCAATCAGACCAATGATAAAGGAAAGGGCTATTTTTGGATTGTATTGAGAATTATAAAAATTCAGGTTGTTAGCTGAATTTTGATTGCTTTGAAGTAATAATTATATATTGAGTCAATGTTTTATTGACAATCCCCACTTACTTTGTGTATGTAAGAGGGAAGTAATGATTTGGAAATGTATTATGATTATTATATAAATATTTGTAGCAGTTATCAATATGTTTGTGGGTTTGTTCAAATGTGTTGAGGAAAACATATTCTTACATGCTGTCTTTACAGTAGTTCATTCACAGTTTTCTTGCAGCAAAATGATTTTTAGCAGTAATATTACTAGCAATAGCTGTAAT
Organism: Poecilia latipinna; assembly: GCF_001443285.1. Taxonomy (NCBI): domain Eukaryota; kingdom Metazoa; phylum Chordata; class Actinopteri; order Cyprinodontiformes; family Poeciliidae; genus Poecilia; species Poecilia latipinna. The sequence goes on along the minus strand of NW_015113519.1, from coordinate 231,949 downwards.
AAAGGTCTTCTCATCAATGCACACACAAGGTTTTGTGGATTCTTTCATGAATAATGACCCTCATGTGCACCTCACATCCACTTCCTCCACTCTGCTCCTACAGACTAGTGGCGGCAGCAATTAGCAAGCACTTTGGGGAAATGTACGTCCGTTGATCATATAAACTAGAGTGCTCCTAAGAACAGTAAAATGCATCAATGGACAACATAGAGAAGCACTGCTGTGATGAAGGGAGAGTGTGAAAAATGGTAGAATGCTCTTAAAGAGGCCAATTTCAAGGCATCAGATACGGTTATGATGCAAGGGCACCTTTTTTTTATTTTGTGTTTTACATATAAGCACTTTGTAACAACTGAAGATAACATAGTTACTTGATTGAGCTGTAAATAGCAATACATATTATCCCCACAGCCCTTTTAAGCATTCATCAAAGTTCAGTGTGCAGATTTATTTTAAGCCCTTTGTGTTTCAATCCATCTTCTCTGTTGATGATGTGGAAAACCCAAAGACACTCATCAGAAAGTTTCCCTCCCAAAGTCTTGTATTATTATTTTGGTCATTCACTAAGTAATGTGGTGAAGCCTTCCTTGCATAATTAAAAAGTCCCAAATTCAACTACTTTCTACTTTTAACAGATTGTGCTCTGTGTTAAGCTATATCTGTTTTTATCTGCTCTACCTTCGACTTAGCAAAGTAACTGGAGCGTTAAGTGTAGCCAACTCTTACTGGCCTTTTATTTAAATGGTGCATCAATAGAAAAAAAAGGTCTACCATCATCTTACTGCACAGTTGACCCTGACATACACAAACCGACAAGTCAAAATTTCTGCTTCATCAATGCTGCAGCTCTCTCATGCTGTGCATAGCAACAAGCTAATAATAACATCACTCAGTTAAATGCAAATGCATCAAAATGCTTCTCTCACCTCTGCATAAGGGATGCTTGAAATGATAGTACCTGACCTACTTTCTGATTAATTGGTAAGAACAACAACAAAAAAAATGTAATCATCAGGGAAAATTCACAGAGTATTGAAATGCCATTCTCAGATGGTTATCTGATCCTTTAATATGAAAAATGAAATACAGTCACAGAACATTATGAGTTCAGCCCTGTTAGTTTAAATAAACACCAGGTATTCTGAAATGGAGGCGTTGTGACACACATGCTCCTAAGAAGTTATAGTACTTGCTTTTCTGCAAAATCCTCTTCATTTTCTCACGTTTAGATGCAAACAAACATGGCAAAGTTAACTGTCTTCAGAGCAATTTTAATTCATAACAGCCATACTAATCACTGGAAATTTTCACCAGGGTAACCAACAACACCAGTAATCATTTCTTCCCAAACGTGTAAAAATAACAACTTAGTGGGTGAAAAAAATAATCATTACAAACTTTTTTCTTGTCTCAGATTTTTGCAGTCCAGCTCAGCCATAATGAGACAGATAATTGAGGGTATTTTTAATTCAGTAGTTAGTTAATTGGTTGCCACCAGTGTCCCGGGGAAGGTTAAATTTATGATAGCTTGTCACTAATTACAATCCCCGCTGGCCTTGTTCATCAGGAAATATTTATATCTAAAAGTCAATGCTTAGATGACAAATGACAGCCTGCAGAACCACAAGCTGCACCGTTGTATCTTCTCACAGCACCTCACAATTTTTGGGCTGGGTGTAATCTCCGCTCCTCGAGCGTGGAATCAATGTGTGCATAATCAAATTCCTATTGACAGCGCTCATATCCTTCTCCCTGTGGCAGAAAAGAAGATCTTGAAGCGCGGAGAGAGGATGAATGCATTAACATCCTTTCCGTCAGTCTAGCAGATAACAAAGCTCCATGCCTCTGTGTTAACACTGCAGATTAGGTCAAGTTTCTTACCCTTCTGAGTTTCTCTCCTGTAAATGACGAGATTTTGATGCGAAACAAGCAACGTGTCAAGGCAAGTTGAAAGATGTAGGCATTTTCTGCCATGTCACAATGACAGGCCGCTGAATATTTGGGCCATTAGGGGCTTATTAGTGAATAAATGACCAGATGGTTCAGTGATGCACAGAGATGGACAGAACTGGATGCTACTAATCAGCGGCGCCTGTAGCTCGGTGTCAAATCACACGACACGGTAACCCATGGCAACGGGATAAAAGTTAACATTAGCAAGTCAATTTGAGATCTGGGTGCTGTAAACAGGGTTTCGAGTAGCCCTGCTTTGCTTGCCTGAAAGGGAGGACTGTGTTGTGTTTCCAGTCGCTGAATTCCACTTAAAACAGCAGAGTTGTGTGTTTTTACATGAATGCTCGTCTATAATTTTGTACTTTGTCCTTGGCAATGAGAAGTTCAGCTGCTAAATATTCTTGTTTACAAATGCTTGTCATTTTTCTAGTGACGAGTAAGATGAGTGTTTTTTTTTTCTGAGTTGCTTCCAATCCATCCACAGATATTTAAAACACAAGCCCAATAGGATGTCTCATCACATCCCGCAGTTGTTTATCTCGACAACAGCAAACATTTGCGCGTTTAGTCAATAAATTCATTCAGTTTCTACTTTTGAGGTGCTTTGATTAGTTTGATTCAAAGATGCCCCGCCATCTTCTTTACGGGAGGTAACCAAACAAATTTGAAAATGGACGTGTTTTGCTGCTTCGGTATAATTGGTGATGGGTTGGTTTTGTGACAGATGTGGAAACTAAAAAAAAAAAAAAAAAACCTGAAAAGACAATACAAGATGTTGCATGTTGGAGCTGCATATGAATGTGTGTGCGTGAAGGAGTGAAAAAGAAAAAAAAAAAAAACATGCGGGGTCTCTTTAATTGTATGGTTTTCTTCCAGACCCGCGGCTGACACAAACAGGCAGCCTGTTTAATGGATGAGAAGAGCCGTTTGAAGACGGTCTGTCACTTCTGATCGCTTTGCCTCAGCTCTACAGCATAATTGATCACTTGTGTGCTAATACCCCTCAATTTTAACTTGAGTTCTTGCATCATTATCTTAAATAATTTATTTATGGATTAGGGAGATATGTAGAGAGACTGGTATTACTTGTACACCTGACCCCTAAAGGTAACAGATTTACAAAAGGTTTGCATCCACAGGACGATATAACTGGATTTTATGCAGGAAAACAAATTTGACTGCTTTGATTCATATTCATCCCAATATCTCTCAATAAAGATATTATTTAGGATAATGTATTCCCGTGTTCTGCAGCTCACTTGATTATATCTAAGAACAATAGCATGGAACACGAAACATAGATATTGTGAGCCTTATGTACAGATGAAACAGTGGGATTCCATGTTATTATCCTACCCCCCATTACAGTGAATCGGTGTGCATTGTTATTATTTGTCATCATATGCTAATTACACATCATTAATGTTAGACCTTAATGGCCCCTAGAGTGGGTAATAGGCTGTAAGGCTGAGCTGGCTGCTTGCTGGAGATCTGGGTCTGGGGGGAGCGAGCACATGCTAATGAAGCTGAGACCTTTTATCTTTGCAGATTAAAAGGGAAAAGATCACAACCCTCAAAATAAGCGTTTTGACATCTGTAATTGGAAGAGACAACAAGCTTTTGTTCTATTACAGAGAGCAGGAGGCGTCAGACTTGGTGTATAAATCTCTCCGGCAAGCTTTACTCCCTCAGTGCCTTCAGTCAGTTAGCCAAATGAAATCTCACTGCCGCTTTCATGCTTTTAGCCGCAGTTAGAAAGAAAGATGGAGTGCTGTGGCTTCCAAAAGCAGCACTGAATCTGTGATCAAGCTGCGTGCATGTGTGCACATGGTGGCTTAGCCTTTGCAAATTAAAGGAAGCCCCTCCTTTAAGTGCGGAGTTGGAATACAGAAAAATGACCGTGTCAATTACTTGGAGAGTGGGAGGAGCTACATCCACACAGACGGCCAAAGTTGTCTGCTGGTTTCCTGCAATAATCTTGGCAAAGTAATGCCAAGGTGCCACAAGGTCAGATTAGTGAGGAGAAGCTTTGCATTGATGTGTAAAGGAGTGACTGCACGGGCGCATCTGTCCTGTTCCAGCAGGACCAACTCAGAGATGGGGCACACAGCAAAGCGACAGCTGGTCCAGCATGGCTCCATGTTTGACCCCCAGCTCCATGTGTAGTCCCAGGCAGCCCACAGCACTCCTTACCCCTAAAGACATGCGTGCCATCCTGAACACCTGGTGGGGGGGAGCACACCTCGTAGCCTAGGGTCTAGTTGTGCTTGCACCAGGTTAGGGAAGGGGCTGAACAGTGGGAGGCTGGATTTCAGGGTCTGTGACCCACTCTTGCTTTGACACCTCAGATACCCAAAAGGCCCAGAAAAGCAGGGGGCCTGCTGACTGCCCATTTGCTCAGGCTCTGAGGTCCAAACAAAGAGGTCCTGTCATCACAAAATGACTCAGCTGGAGGCCATAGGTGCAATGACCTACATCTATTCTTTAAAAAAAAACAATATGGAGTGCATCATTGGTCTGTTGACTTGAGCTGACCTCCACCAACTGCTCAAAGATTTAATGTCACAACTGTTTGCTCATGGTTGAATTACAAGGGGGGATTGATTTCCCTCAAATAGCTTAGAATCTCTCAGAATAATTAAATACAACAGTTTGGGAGTTCTAAAAACATTTACATTTATGAGGCATAACATTATGATGCTTCGATTCCATTTTGCTGCCATAACTTGCTGAGGCATTGACTCCACTAGATTCCTGTTGGTCTGGCACTAAGACATCTGCAGAGTCCTCTAAGATGGAATCTCCCTAGATTGGAAAAGTATTTCTGACTCATCTTCACAGTGAAGATGAGTCAGAATAAGATTGTTGTTGAGCTCCTCAACCACTCCTGCAACCAGTTTAGCTTGAAAAAGATTTGGCGGGGGTCCTGAGAGGTGCACAACAACAAGCTGTGATGGTCTGTGTATTCTGACACCTTCCTATCTGAACTGACATTTGCTTCTTCAGCATCTTAGCTGCAGTAGCTCATCTGTTGGCTGGAACCACTGAGGCCAGCGTTTCCTCCCTATGTGCGTCATTGGGCTTGTGCTATTCGTGACCCTCTCTCTCTTCCCTCCTTGAGTCACTTCTCATAGATACTGACCACTGCAGATTGGGAACATCTCACGAGATCTGCAGTTCTGGAGGTGCTTTCGCCCAGTTAATATGGGACAATCTGTCCCATATTAAGCCTTAAGATTCTTATACATGTCTACTTTTCCAGCATCTAGAATTTGAAAAAAAAAATTAGTTTGCTTTCAATCTGCTTGTATCTTGATGAAGAGATCATCAGGGTTAGTCACATAAAGTTAGGTCCACTTGGTTTTCATATGTTAACTTGTTTAGCTTTACATCATGTTATAATGTCATTCCCTCCTCAAAAACATACCTGTAGTGTTGCTTTGATTATTTTATGGATGTTTGAGGAATCCTTTAATCTGTGTAAAACACTTGGTGGGACCAAGCACAACCTTTGAGGAGGAAGCTCCTGCTCAGAGTTGCAGTCTCCGCATTAAAGAGCAGCTCTCCTTCGTGACTCTCCCACTCTGCTCCTTCAGGCTAGCCAGCAGCAATTAGCAAACACCTGGTGGAACTGCACATCTGCTGAGCTCGCTATTCGAGCCACTTCTCAGTGCAACGCTGATAAAAAACATTGTTAATTGATTACTAGAGGAGTGATGTTGCGATGACTTCCTGAAGGCGTAAAGAGCAGTTTTTAAACAGAGGTGTTAAATTGCAAAGTCAAATTTCTTTTAAGTTATATTGGATCATACAACTGACAGTTCAAATTCCATTAGTGAGAAGCCACATATTAGCTGCATTGCTCTGTTCAAAGCGTATGGGGAAAAAAAAGTTGCAGCATATGTTCTGCAAATTACACTATTTATTTAAATACATACAAATACATACAAAATACATACAAATACATATAAATACATTATATTTTTATAATAACCGCGATTTAATGAGACAGCGATAAGCTGTAATTGACGATGTCTCCCAACAATAAAAATGAACAGCAGGGTTGAGACTGTCAGGTTTAGCATTTATATTATTGGTTCCATGATAACATCAGTAAACATCAGTAACTAGTAATACGACATTACTGCGTGCCTTTTAGCTGCACAATTTCACAACCCATTATAAGTGGTGCACTGAGGAAGTTTGTTTGATAAAGGGTAAATGTTTTTGTTTTTGACTATCTGCAGATTCAGATCTAATGATCTAATGTCAGAAAGAATGACAAATTTTTAGACACATTTATCAGCACTATAATTATTATTGAACTGCTGAACCAGATCAGATTTTTTTTTCCATAATATACAGTGAAGACCAAAATTATTCTGATCACTTTGAGGCTTAAAATAGTATTTTGATTTTACCAACAGTCCTGACTTGAGTCTGATGTATTTTCTGGAGAGGGAGCTAAAGATTAGGTGATGATAAGGAGGCTTTTCAACCTCAACGACTTTTAGCTTTTGGGAGATGTTTCCGTCACTTCCAATCAGATTTTTGCAACAAATTAAACAATTCTTGTATCGCTTTACTATACATGATTCAAATTTGAAAGCAAATAACATATTTCCAAAGCAGCTGTCTGCAAGTCCGCAATATTATGCAGTAGCAAGAGCAGCAACAGTACTGTAATAAATCTTCTTATTCTAGTCACAGAGCCTTCCGTACTGACAGTTTCACTCTAATCAAAACCCAAATAAACAAACATATGTTGGGTTTGTTTCCCCCCTATTTCTTCAACACTATAAAAAGCTGAATTAAGGAGAAAACCCGTGGAATCTGAAATGTCAGTATGTTTAATTATTGCTAGTTATCACAATTACCTTCTCTTTGACTTAAGCATGTATGTAATAAGAGTGTTCTTGAGTGCCTCAGAGAAATGTGAAAGGTCAGATGTCAGTTTTAATATGACTAGAGCGCCTCTAATGAAATGCTGTTGCAATATGTGTTGAATACGAATGCATTAATTTCTTAAATGTCTTTCATATTTGGAGGTGCCTCTGCCTTTTTAACTGGGATAATTTGACAGCAGCCCCCTGCCTTCCTTCCTCTGACAGCTTTGAAGAGCTGGGGCTCGGCACCTGCGTCCACCCAAGCATTAAACCTCAGATCCTGAACTCTCCTCACAAATGAACTGTCAGATCATTACTGCGCGTGATGCAATATAATCTGTCTCAGAATTAGCATTTGGCCAAGTCCACGCCATCTTTTTTTTTTTTTTTTAGTTTTTTTTTTCCCTCATACATATAGCCCCCTCAGAAAGTGCTGGTTTGAATATGCATCTTCTCACATTTCCATGAGGGACCCACGGGAAGTACAGGCAGAGAGCAGCTTTCAACATTAGCATGTCAGGAGGGAAGGGTCCTCTTCGTTCAGGGTCCCTCTGCAGATGCTCTGCCTCACTTGTTCATTACAATTGCATTTCATCAGCTTGATGATGTCCACATGTCAATTGGCTGTGAGGATTTTGCACACAAAGGAGCCTCTGGGAAAAGGACTTCGCCGGCTAATCAGCTGATTATCATACCTCAAATGGGGCTGTAGTGCTCGGTTACAAAACGCCAGCCAGAAAGAACGATGGTGCAGCAGACAGGCAAGCGATGGCTGAGTCCAGATCGGGAGGCAGCGAGCGGAGCTGATTAAACAAGCTCACTCTTATGAACAGACACACACACACACAGAGGAATGCAAAGTAAGCAAACAAAACGCAACCCAAGCAGGAGACGGAAGATAGCATTAGAATATTTATATTCACAGTTTTTACCTCTTCTGCTTGTTAGGCCATTTAGGCGGGATTTCCACTGTTGTAATTTATTATTAATATTGGTTAATGGCTTAAAAACCTTTGTAGTTGGTGGTAAAAGGTACATTTTGAGTAATATTGGCTCTCTATTAGGCTTAAAACAACAGCCTTTTAACCTGAGCAGAGTAAAGTAGGTTAGAATTAGGAATGTAGTGGCTGGAAATGAATGGCTGTTGGACTACGCAATTTCTTCATTGATTAGCCCTGATTGGTGATCAGCCAGTCAAAAATGTGAAACACCAACACACATTTAATCCTACTGGTTGAAGGTCATACAAACACAGGTTACTATGACATCGATGTGGCCTGCCTCTGATCCTGGGTCCGATATTGATTTAATAAAGTCTATTAAGACTCTGCCTTGATATGTCCATTTGGTAGAGCAAATCCTGAAATATCTACATGTGATTTGTTATTCCAATATATTAAATGCATCTGATCTAAGAACTCCCATCATTTTTGGTCTATGAACTCATCAACCAACAAACATCGTTTTAAAAGTTTAATTAAATTTATTTAGTAAGTAAAGCCTTGCAGTCTGTTGTGGACGCACTGATACATAAAGACATTTTTTTTAGCTAAATATATTACCCTTTTGTTAAATTACTATTTTATAACAATCTGTCTGCCTATTGTCTGGTGTCTTTTTTGTGACCTGCTGTTTGGTCTCAGGTTTGATATTTGTGTAACGATTAGAAGTGCTGTGATTGGTTGAGTGTGCAAAGGAGTTGGATCTCTGTGGAATTTGTAAAGTGCTATAGCATAGCAACAGACACAGACGGCTATTTTGTTTCATCTTCTTTTGATGAATTTTCACTGAATGACTTTTAAATCTGCTTTCACACCAGAATGAGGATAATTTGGTTATTTCTGATGGATTCAAATTTAAAACTTCTATTGTGGAAAGTGTACCACATTTTTTCCCCTTAATGTCTTTCACTTATTGGACAAAAGTCTGAATTGTTCAAAGGAATAGTCACTATGAACAACCTAAAAAACAACAAACAAAAAAAAACCCTGTAAATATGTCATGTTCTATTCACAGTACATCCAGTTTAAGAAAGATGAAAATATACACAACATATTTTAAAAAATAAGAATGCCATTTTTTTCATTTTCAACAAACAAAGGATTAAATCTGTTTTAAAGAATCTACAATCAGCAATTCGGTCCAAGTTTGACTAATCTGCATATTGATTTGTATGCTTTTTTTTAACTCCACAAAAGTGTTGGAAATTAGTAGCTTGTGCCAACAAATCTTTTATTTCTTGTGTATAGGTTTTCATGACACCTCATAAACTATTTCATTGTGGCAGTGACTTATTTAAGGCTTTTGTCATCAATTGGGGAAACGATTCATGAACTGCTTTCTTTCCTACTGCAAAATAAGAGTCCATTGCTGTAGTGGATTGTCAAGAATAAACTATTCACCTATATCATAATAATAGTTTACACATCACTAGACGCAGGAGAGACTGACTGCTACTAGATAGGACTTCCTAAGGCAGTTTAATATGGCGACATCTCCAGTTTGAGATCTTGCCTCTCGTGATTATTTTAAATATGTGAAATGTCACTTAGAGAGATGCAGTGGCTCTGCTGATTCTATAATAATGAAGAACCAAGTTGCAAATGGCAAGCAAGCATTGAAGTTGTTTCAAAGCTTGCTTGCCATTACGATTTTCTGGATTACAATACAACTATAAATTCACAAAAAACTGTATCTGTATTTTGTTATTGTGAATCTATTAGTGAAACAGGAAGTCAGTGACCAAACTAAAAGTCCAAAAATGTAATGTTTTTAATTGTTTTATTCTTCTGACGTTGCTAAGAAATAAAACAAAATATATAATATTTCAACTAAAATATTTTTTTTATTCATCCACCAGAAACTCTGCATCTACTGCAAGGTGAATATAATCTACTCAGTTATACACATTAAAACTATGACAAAATAAGATATAACATATGTAAATATATCTGGTATTGCAAATTCTTAACAACATATATGCTGAAATTACATATATTGAAGGAATTATGAATGTTTTATCAAAAGTAGAAATATATATTTGGATAAAATTGGCAATGTATCAGAATACAGGCACATGTGTCACATGTAAAGGAAAGAGAAACGGCACAGGAATATTACAGAAAAAATGTAATCAGAAGTGACCATGAATCCATCCACACAAATATTGCACACAAGCTGACTAATACTGCTCCGATCCATTTGGTGCTTATAGACTCTGAAAGGTTTCGAGACTCAGAAATAATGACATCTTAAAGCTGAGGAAGGAAACCACAGACATTATCACATCACTACGTAGTATCATACATAGTACACTAAAAAGTCAAAATATTAAGGACAAAGAAGAGAACTTCCTCTGATCATCAACTGTATCAAATTAATTGGATTAAAGGATTTGGAAAATGTCATAAATAAGTTATATGCAACAAATCAACTCTGTATTTCTAAATCTTATAAAAACAGCTTTATCATCTAATTCAATTGTGTAGCACATCGTGGTTTTTTACAACATTCATAAGATCCTTTTCATTGTAGCAGCTGTGCAGGAATGTCTTTTTTGTGTGTTACGAGCTTCTGGTGTTTGAATGGAGATCAGCAGCCATACAGAGTTGAAGTGAAGTCACAAGTGACCTGGAAGCCCAATTATAAAGTCTGCAATCTGCATTGTTCTTGGAGCGAGAAACAATCAATGTGCTGAAGGCATATCCCCATCAGAAGACCTAATGATGTCTTTCTGGACCACAGCCTTGCACACTGCATAGTAATCTTCTGCTAATTAGGTTTATAATGCCTAGGCAGGCCTCCGCATCAGCACTATTCCAGGGAGGACAGCCAACTTATTTATTTATCTTAGACTGGCTTATTGTTATAGTGGGTATAATTAAAGCAAAATTATTGAGCTTATTGGAATCAGTGGTGCACAGTGCAAGTGTGCACACTTTGGATGTGTGTGGGGTTTTTTTTAATCATGAACTCACCCTAACACTTAAATGCAAACACACATTTTATTAGCAAACAAAGGATCACAGAGAGACACCACTTTGAGCAAATTGTTTTAATATGCAATTTAAATATCTTTCTGCTGCACACCTGTTAAAGTATCACTCGTACTCTGCGTGTTCAAGACATTTGACCTTTTCCTCCCAGTGTGTCACGTTTAAAACACCAGATTCATCGCTTTAGTCAAGTGATCCACAGAAAAAAACTCACTGAAAATCTGCCATCCTCCACATCTATTGGCAGCCAATATGGTGGTGGGGGTCGAGGGGGCAATTTAAAGAGACCAATTAATCTAGCAGTCATATTTTAGGACTGTGGGTGGACACTGGAGTATCCGTGGAGAACTCACACATGCATTGGGAGAACATGCCAACTCCATGCAGAATGACCCCAGCCGGGACCTTCCTGTTGCAAGGCAATGCCACTGCGTTGCTAAGCAGCCCTGCCATGTTCCCTATCATTTTAAACTTTTGATTTATTGCTGTCTGTACTAGTGGGTAAGTCTCAGCATGGCAGTTTCCTTTGTAGCCCCTTGTTGACTTAGAACGAATATCACACATCTTTATATAAAAAGCATCCTCTGTCTTTCAAGAATGGCTGGGAGGAGTCTTGTCACAGTGCCGTAACTCCTGATAACTAAAAGTTACTGGATAGTAACTATTAATCATCAAATGTCTCAATTATAATTAATCTTTAGAAATTGTTTGGGGGCAAACATAATTTTGATGCGATTACAATAATTTCCTATTTTGCCCCCCCAAAACTGAATAAACACACAAATTTAAAAAATATTTTTTTACTACAATATCATGCTGAAGAAAATAAAAGCTGAATTTATTTTAAGACTTTATCCAGGGTAGTAGCAAATGTGGATTAAGTGACGTATTTAAATGGTCATGTCCTTATGGAAGTGGGAAACTTAAATGAACAGTTTGTGAGTCTCCTTACTGTGCCAAAGCAGCTCTGACCCAACAGGGCCTGAACATGGCATCCTGTGGTGTCTGGCACAGGGACATTGGCAGCAGGCTGCAGAGTGTAACCTTCTTGGATTGGGATTAGAAGATTAAATTAAACATACATTCAGCAGAATGAAAAATTTGTGACTTTAGTGATCAGATGAGTGCTTTTGTTGTCTTCTCTGGGCTGCTCACTTTAACAATTTTGTGATGATTCAGAGAGAAATAAAGCTTTCACTAGAGATATTATTTGGCAAGTAGGGTTTTAATATACATAATCATCATGTTTTATCACTTTGGGAAGAAGCTGAAATATCTGAAGATAATCCAGGCATCACAAGGAAATCATGCAAGATAATTTGAACTCAGGAGTTTGTTGCTGCAAGGACTGGAGCACATAGCAACCTTGTTTGCACATAGATAAATAATTCTTAAATGCTCTCAGTGTGTAAATATTTTCAAAGTTCCATTTAAAAAAAAATAATCTAAATGTTACGTGTAAGTGGATAAAATAAGATCGTAATTAGGACTGATGCAACGTGTCTTACAGAAACTGTTGAGGATATTGTGCTGAAAAAGTTGCATGTTTCTAATTTATAAACAACTAATATTGAGGTGTATCATTGCAATGATGCCGTTAGCTTCACTCAGGAAACTCAAAACTTTCTTTTCATGGAACTTGCTGTTGGTCTTTGTCTCTTCTCTGAGAGGTTAGTAGCTGTCCACCTTTTCCTGGCAGACTGTTAACTGACAAGCTTCGAGCATTTGGCGAGATGTTATCCAGCAGCAGAGCTCATCTAAAGCTCTGACAGCACACAGCACCTGCCAAAAGGATCTTCATACCTCCACTATCTGCCGTGAGTGAGCAATGCTCTCCACTGAGGGAGCTGTTTCAGTCTCCCTCATGTTGGGATTTTTCGACTTGTTCCTGTGTTTCTTTTGTCTTTGATTGGACAGAGGAAAGTCTGGAGATACTTTCATGGATAATGAGACACTGGACAGAGGTTTTTATTTGTTTCCCAAGCTAAGATCTCCATCGCTCTCTTGGCAGATGGACTGAGTCCAAAATGGCAAGCTGTCATCGTTGTGTTTTCCTACTAACTGTTTGGAAATTTCCACAAGTATTTAGTAACATTTTGAACGGCCAGAACAAAAGAAAGTAAAAAGACTTACCTCTGCACTTTTAGGTGCCAATTTAATCATCAAAGAGATTCTCAAGTGTTTCTTTTCTTTTTGTACTGATGCAATCTGGACACAGCTGAGGAGGTAGATGAGACGACTTTAATTTGCTTCCCTTTCTGCTTCAGTGGCTTCGAACTCAAGGTCTTATGTCTAATGCAATCGTGACCATAAGAGATAAGTCTGCATAAGTCCTCAAAGCTAGCTTCAATGCATCTAAGATTACAACATCTTCTCTGTCTGGGCGTTCAGCCGCAGTGGAGACGACCCTGGCCTTGGCGACAGGACAGCCGGACATAAAAGTCCCTCAGAATCCGTGCTCTTCCTCATGAAAGCGTGTGCCATAATTAGAGCCATCATGGCAACTGAATATAGTGCAGGTTAATGAAACTCTGTGTCTGTGAGGGAACCAGGGGCTTTTGGGTAAAGAAAACAGCGGGGTTCTGCCACAAGCTCGATGATGGCAATTTGCCGAGTGAGTTATGTTCTGTATCCGAGGACACAGCGAGCACTAGGAGCATGTTTTGTTCTTAAATAGGGTATAGTTTCCCATTTCCCACCCATTAATATGCATAGAACGGCTAATGAGGCTGAACCAACTAAGATAATAAGATTCTGAGGCTGCAGCGTTGCTGACTGCATTAATGGTGTATGACTTTGGGGTTGGGCATTTGTCTCAGGATGCCTTTGGACATAAGCACATAGCGAAAACTTAAGACTGTTTTCTGCAGCAAAGGAATGCAGAGAAATTCATAAAGAGTCTGTAAGGATTATGTTGAAAAACATGCCTTGATCCTATGGCATCATCTTTTAATTTAATCTTTATGATCTTCTTCTTAAATGGAAAGATTATAAGAAGACTGCTAATGACTCTTAGACTATTTACAGTTGATCAAACTAAGATCTATTTTACTAAAGAGTTGATTAGAGTATAACAAAATACATAAAACATAAAAACAAAGGTAATAACTCTAGCTCAACTCTGGAAACTGCTAGTACTATGAAAATAGAAAATGCTATGAGGACTGGATTTTAAACTACCGGTTCTGGCCCACTTAGTGAGATGTCTAGGCACTTCCTCAGTTTGAAGTTACAAAATAATCTTGAACATATATATATATATATATATATATATATATATATATATATATATATATATATATATATATATATATATATATATATATATATATATATCTGGGTGGAACACCAAAAACCTTGTGAAGCTTTACAAAAAACTAGCGCAAAAACAATGTGAGCTAAAACACAACCAAATCTCTACAGGTTCATCAGTCTTGATTCTGACCCCGCTCTATTCTGTGTGCCGCAGTCATCATAGTTGCCTAAGAGTCACTCGCATGACAAAAACACAAGGTGTCACTGTTGAGGACATAATAAAAGAGAAGCAGAAGAAGAAGGATTACCAGAGACTTTAAACACAGTTAAACTTAAATTTGCATGATCAACATAATGTTTTAAAATCAGTATTCAAAGTGATGCTGTTGAGCTGCCTAACCCTAATGTGAATGATGATAATGTTATTTTTGTCTATCATTGAATGACCTTGCTAGTGTCAGCGCAGGCTTACTGTTGAATACAGAAATTAAACATTGATCTCAGTCTAACAGCTTGTATCTAAACCTGCAGGGAGAGTGGCTGTGGAGGTTGTCTGGAGGTGTATTGGCAGACTGCGGGATCTTATTAAACATAGCTATAAATACAAAGAAGTGTAACGTCCTCCAGGAGGGAAAAGCCCTGTGATTTCTGCCCTCTTCCTGTCAGCAGATTTCTGCAGGCGTGTATTAGCGTTGTCTCCTCTCTGTAAATAATGCGTCCTCATTCAGTCACAGTGAAGAGAAAGAGCATTTGACTACAATGGGCTATTATTGGCCATAATAAGGATGAAGCAGACTCTCAGGAGAGACTGGGAGTCCTGTGAACTGGAAATGTCTGCTGTTCATCACAGCATTTTACAGCCAACGTTTTCTGTGCAAGAGCAGCATCACTGCCCCAGGATAGTCTGCACTGATGCCTCACTTCATTTACACACAGCAGTTTTGCTTCTGCCTGACCAGAAACTGCTTTTGGGTGTTGGGGAAAAAAAAAAACTAGACAACACGATTAGAGTAGAGCACCCCCCCCCCCCAACATCTTCCAAGAAAGGAAGCATTTCTGCCTTCCTCAAAATTTGACCAATTCCTCTTTAATAATGAGGATCCTCATCTCTGTTCTTCCTCCAGCTGAATACTGTTGTTTGGGTTTCTCCACCATTTACTCTCTTCTTCCCATGGAAGTGCATTGGAATGAAAACAATGCCGAAAAGGTAATTTATTTTATAAATTCATAAAAAAACTCATTTATTATATAAATTCAATATACAGAGAGTTATATAATGTAGAAATTTATTAGATGATATGGTTTACAGATTCTGAAGACCCAAAATTTGGTTTCTCAGAAACTGTGAAGACTATATAAGGCCAATAAAAAAATGGATATAGGACTGTTAAGTTTTATTATGACACAACAATAGAGAAGCTTGTTGATCTGACAGTCGTCCAGGAGACAGTCATTGATAATTTCCTAAAAGGTTATAATAAAAGATGCTGGTTAGCTCCAAACACAAGACACAAACATAAAATGATAAGTTCAGTGGAAGGAAAAAGTGCTTCAAAAGGTGCACAGCAGGAACAGTGATAATTTTAGCCCTAAGAAGAGCATAAAGCAAATTCAGTTCAAGTGTTTTGATGCATTTTTCATTTCAAGGTCCCAGAGTGTGTCTGAAGACTGAACCGAGTAAAGGAAAAAAAAATCCACATTGCTTCAGTTCTGTTGTAAAGTTTCCTAAGTCAGTCTTGATTGAGAGACCAGAGTCAATACAGCCTAATTTTAGGGCATTTCATGTTTCTGCTTACAGTAGGCTGTCTGTCTGCATTTAAAATGATATATTTTGTTATTTAATGTAATATCCTAACAGAAACATTTGCTTTAGATATATCACTGACTCACCTGTCACCTAAGTCTCCATATATGTGACATTTCTGTATGTATATACAAAGAAATGTATATATAAATATATGTGTGTGTGTGTGTACATACTTTTACACACAACACTCCACCACAGCACCCTCTTAAGTTACATCTTATATTTTATCTTCCCTGCTTCCTGCTTTGAAGAACCCCCCTCCAACCCTCTATTCACCACAATCTCCCTCCTCTGTCTCCCCCCCACCCACCATACTGACCCTCCTCTCTCCACAGCCATGCCTGGACCCGTCTCTCTGGTGTGGGGCCTTAGCTGTCAGGCCCTCTCCTGTGAGCGCGGCTGCTGTGATTTCCTCTGGGCCATCAGGTGGGCTGCTGCTAACTAGCCAAGCCTGAGACAGGGTGACCTCAAGCCTCAACATGATGGGTCTGAATCAACAATGTGTTCGCCTAAACAGGGGAGGGAGAGACCAAACAACTTAGAGGGCTGCCTGCCAGCAAAGTAAATCAACATCGCTGCCTGTCAAACGTTTCCTCTTGCAAAAATGTTTACGTGCAAGTAAGCATTTAATTCCTTTTCCCTAAACGTTGCGACAGGGTCTAAATGATGCCTTTTAAATCCATACTAAACGCTTTCCATTTGGATGTGTTTACTGCAGTGGTGCCTCACAGAAGGTGTATTGTAAATCAACCGAATGCTGCATGAACTGTCATTATAGTGATCATTAACACTCGTGATATCATCAGCGCATGGCAGATACTTAATTATCGGATCCCTTCTTCTGTTTCAGGGGCCCTGGTGTATTCTAGTTTTTCAGAACAATTTCTGATGTCTGCAAAATCCATACAGGCTGTCTGATTAGAACAAGCTCGGCTTAATGAGTTTCTCCTGTGCCACCGTTTTCAGATGGATCTCATTAAGGGTAATCATACTGTAGTATGAGTTCTAGGAGGACTTTCTGCGCAGACCAAGGCTATCTAAATTGATTTTCCTTCTTCAAATCTGGTATTTAACAGGTGTGATGCAGTTGGTCACAGGAAAAAAAAAAAATTGTCATTTTAGTCAGCAGACATGAGGTGTGATCAAGTAAATCTTTCTGTCAAACTCCACTGTGCTGTGACTGTACAGAGCATTTGCCAGCATTTAGGTAATAATCAAATTTAATGATGGCATTACTGAGTAGCTGAGGCTTGATGCAGTCTCTCTCGTCTCTCCTGGGTCCTCCTCAGCTCCTCAAAATGTTCCAAACTTTTCCTCTTCCACAATTCCCCAGAGCTAGCCTCCCATCATATCTGAAATGCGCTTACAGCAGTGGCCGTCTTTTGCTTGAGAGCTCTTTGCCTTATGCTTCCATCAGAGGAGACTGAGTCTCACAGATGCACTGCTTAACAATGCCATCCCCTGCTCCCATCAGAGGGGGGAAGGTTGCGGAGCTGCGCCCCGCAGAATAAGGGGGGCAGGTCCCCTGTGATTGGCGAGAGCTGAACATCGATGCCAGCTTCCATCTGTCATGATAGCCTATCTCTGAACCTTCAATCTGTCAAAAGCTTGCTGCCTAGTTGAAGGCTCCGGGAGATTTGGTGTGCTAAACAGATTTGACAACAGGCATTATCACTGCGAGGGGGCCAGCGAAAAACGCTATCAACGTGTTAATTGTGGCTGGAGATGTAAGCTGTCACTTCTCATCTTATTTAACACTTGCTTTGCCAATATCCTCTCACCTCATTTTCGTCAAGCCACTAAACATATGGATATGTTTACATGGACCCTCTCAGTTGTTGAACAGTGGTATCTGCTTCAAGAGTCCCGCAGCATACGCCGGTATCTCTTGTATAGCCTCGATGAGTACAAAGTGGGAGAAAAGGGTAACATTTAAAAGAGCAACTTTAATGATTTTATTTTTCCATCTGGCCTTCTTCACCCCATAGTGTTCAGTGTTGCCTCAGAAGCACTAAATAAAGCCAGAAATAAGTAAAAACTAATGACCGCTCACTTTTGTGCCTTCGTGTGAAAACACCACCAAAAAGCTTAATTTCAACAACACATGTAAAGTGACAGAGATACAGAAAAACAGCACAGTATGTCAAAAATATTATCAAAATTATCATTTTAAACTTTTAAAGAAAAGTTTTCCCCAGACTTCCATATCAAATTTCCAAATCAAGTAATTTTAGGATTGATTCTGTTTTTACCATAGTAGATATTCAGGATGTACAACTTTGGTGTCGCGCAATTAATGTGCAACACACATTGCTCAGCTCACGCTTCTACCAACATTCTGAGATGTGGAAGTTGTTACTGAAGGGATACAAGCAGTTGTTATCTTTCAGTGAAGAGTTTGAAATAAAGTCAGTGGAAGTTCACAGATAAATATAAACAGAATCTATTTTTTCTATGTTTTGAAACATTGTCTGGTTTGCTAAGGCTGCGAGAGAGCGAGAGAAAGCAAGACCACAAAGGAAGAGCTGAATGTAGCGCTGCAAAGTTCCTCTGTTTTATTTTTTTGCGTTTTAAGCCTCGGTCAGTTATGGATTTGGATAATTTGAAAGTCTTTTGGTAATCGTAGAGCTCCACAGTCTCTTGCGAATACACACAGAAACTGTCAACAGAAGATGTTGTCTTTGTTTTAAAATGGCAAAATCCTGTTTTTCATTGAGTGCTCTCTCAATCAGACCCTGATCAAAAATTGCCAGCAAAATTCTACATTTATTTATTATTTCTTTCTTATTGAATTAAAGTAAATAAAGATATTTTATATTTTATCTTAATTATGTGGAATTTGATAAAAAAAAAAATAGGCTACAACTATTAATAAAATGGATTTTCGTTTGTATTTTGCTTCTCTCTGAGATCTCAGAAAAGTCAAGCCTCCTCCTATCACCGCTAATTGATTATTCTCTATCAAAGCACCTAATTATTTGTGAGTTGTAGCGATCAGCCCTATTATTTGTGGGCTTTCCCCCTGACAGGCCTTTAATGGTGATGGTTGGTTTAACCCCCGGGCCTTGCTAATAGGATTTAGCAGCAGGTGACTGGTAACACAGACACACACACCCTCTCTAACCCCTTCACCCTGAGGAATATCAGACCCTCCCACTGCCTGTTCAGTGAAAGGGCGCACAAACACAGCTCTAATTCAGCCTCGTCATTCATCGCATCTATAT
Source organism: Poecilia latipinna (assembly GCF_001443285.1). Classification (NCBI taxonomy): domain Eukaryota; kingdom Metazoa; phylum Chordata; class Actinopteri; order Cyprinodontiformes; family Poeciliidae; genus Poecilia; species Poecilia latipinna. Next base: position 212,829 of record NW_015113519.1, on the reverse strand, counting down.
AAGCAGCAGGGCAGGACTGTGGTGTCACTGGTGGATCTCCTCCTTTTTATAAGCAAAAAAAAAAAAAAAAAAAAGGGTTTCTGTGGAGTCAGGATATGTGAGGCAGCAACGTTTGCAAAAGCTGATGCAAATAAAGCTGCAGCAGACAAAACGCCATCTTGGAGATGACAGACGCCAGCCAGACGAAGAGGCCACAACCCTGACACCCTGGTTGCTTCCTGACATTGATTGTTGTTGCAAGCACAGTATGTTGCAGTCTCTTCTGTGCAGGATTATAGAGGTTGCTGACACTTTTTTTATTTTAATTTGAATGTTTATGAAAGAATAGATCTAAATTACTACGCTGGATTAAACAGACACCCGTTGTTTTTAGACATGTTCTCCTTTCTATCTGACTAACAGTGCTGTCAGAGCTGCTAGTTTATCCAGGTAAAGGCCTTGGTGTCATAATAATGCCCCTGTCCATCAGGATCACAGCTGCGAGCAGATTCAGGGTCACTCTCACAGCTTTTATCACTTTATTTGGTGTCCATTCTTCCACTGCCTGCAGACAGCCACAAAGGCCATTCATTTTTACCCCTACGCCGATGGTGAGGAAAAGCAGCAGAAGCCCGGGAGGTGGAGTCCCTGGCTGGAGGAAGAGGGGGAGAGAAAGTAACGTGAGGAGAACAGGACAATGAGGAGCAGGGAGGGGTTGGGCCTGTTATCCTGGTAATTAAGGACAGAGTGGTTTCCATGCTGGGTGTGCGGACAGGATGTGGCAAATTACTGGAATCTTTGCAGAGAAAAGCTGCTCCCTTTCTACTCTGTCTGTTCTCAGGGGACCTCATCATCTTCTCTAACAGTCAGGATGGGATTTTGTACCCTGTATTCCCTCACCTTCTCCTTACCTCTTTCTGTCTCTCCTTTCTGTTCCTCTTTCCTTCCTCTGTCACCCTAAAATGTACCTCAGACTTTGTAAGTAATGTTGCAGCATAAGAAACAGGTGACATAGTAAAAAACCTTAGCAGATATTTGTGTAAATAGTTTTTTTTTGTTGTTGTTTTTTGTTTTTTACCTCATGCCTTCAACATAAACCACGCTGTCATGTTTGGAAAATGAGAGTGATTTCAGCTAGCAAATTAATCAAACTGTAATTAGACAGATTTTGATAATTAACTGTATGCTTCTGAAGGTAATTCCCCTGATACAGAAAGCTGGAAAGAGAAACAGACAAACTGTAAACGACAAATTTTTCTGTCTTTCAGAGAAGTGTTGGTTAGACTGTTTGGAATAGTCTGGTATGTTAGATTGGTTCAGATCGTACTTTGCAGCACAGGGACTACTTTGTTGCTCTCAGACTTACATTGGCCATATAACAGAAAGAGTACGTGTGAGGTTCCTCAAGGCTTTATTCTCGGGTCGGTGGAGGTAGCATTTAGATTTTCTGAAGCCAACTACCTTAAAATCTACAATGTGCTGAAACCATTGGATCTAGATTGAAAAAATTGTTCTGCTGCATCTTTCCCATGCTGAATTTCTGCATTACAACAGCACCATGTCAAATTTCTTGTACGTAAAAATACTTGGCCAACAAATTTGATTCTGAATCTGATTCTATAAAGCATACAGATATTTTAATCTGTTCACCTTTATCAGGGCATAGTCATATGCTTCTCTTAATGTGATGCTTAAATGTTGCTGGGATTTTTTTTTTTTTAAATATATGTTGATCTTTATTTTCTTTTTCTTGTTTCTTAATTTTCCAGTATCTTTGAATCACCTTGCCTATTATTTGAACTATGCAAATTAACTTGCTTTGCATTGAGACAGGGAGTGAAACGAAGACGTTGTGCATTTCCTTCTCTTGACATTTTGCTCCAGGCTACAGACCTCAGGTGGGGCAGAGGAAGCGGTTGCCCTCACAGCAACACAATCCGGCAGCCAGCAGCAGCCGCCGCATGGCAAAGACAGCTAGGGAACACTCTGGGGCTTAAAAGTACCCAAAGCATCCTGGGTAATTAGCCATTACAGCGCTGTCACAGAGGGTTCTGCAGTCAATACAGAGATAATTTGGGCAATGGTGAATGACAGTGCTGTCCAGGCTTTTGGGATGATCAAGGACAGATCCAGCTGCACCAGGCATCTGTCAGGCCCATGAATCACTCCTCCAGCCAGCAGCTGGGTGAGTGGAGCAGAGAGAATCATTGGAGAAGCATGTGCAGACACACAAATAAACATGTTCCCGCTCTCTCCTCTCGCCACACCGGGAAATGGCTATTAAAGGTCTGCCGTTACAGAGCACCGAGTGGAAAAGGCTTGTTACCTTCAGTGGCAAATGAATGACATTGGGAATAAGGTGAGGGATAAAAGTCGGACCGAGGGGACATTTTTCACAGTTATTTCAGCTGTATGGTGAAAAACAGAGGAATGCAGCTGGCATGCAAAATCCCATCATTTATTTTTTTCACATTTCACACTTTAGATATTCAGTAAACCTTACATGTTATCAGTATGTAGACATTTTATTCTGATGTCAGAAAACGGCACAGTAAGAGAACAGGAGACACTGATTACTACAACAGATTTGAGTTTGTCTGCTGCAGCATTTGTTTGGACACAGCAGCGTTCAGCAAATACTGAATATTTAATGCATTGTAAATTTCTGCTCAGTTCTGATGATCAAATTCAATCAAACACATTATTTTTATCTCCACATACCTCTACTCAAGAAAACAATCATTTTAATATGTTGTATGTTGGAGAATGCATTTACATTTTCTCATTAGATGCCAAAAATATTAATTTTGCTAAAAATAAATGTAATTCTTTCCCTGTTCCTACCAAAATAAGGCTCATGTCAATGAGATTGCTTGCTTTCATTTTGAAGCCTAATGTTTTTTTCATACCATAGTAAGTTTGTAATAAAGACGTTTATTCACTTATTATACATAATACAAAATAAATATCAGAATCCTCCTGAACACGCTATTCAAAGATGTAAATAGTCTCTTCTTTGAAGGATGAATGTCTTTTTTTAAGTGAATGTCTTTTTTAATTGTAGCAGTCAAATAATTAATTTTATTTTCATTTACAGGAAGTAAATAAAAACACACATTTTCTATTTTAATGTATACAGTTAGCAGGTGATATCTGATTTTTTTAGAGTTTGATCTGCTGATTACCTGTCAAATGTAATCAAGTAAAAAAAATCCAAATTTGATCACTGACTGATTAGTGCATTGCTATTTTAAACAGCAATAGTCATTTCATTGTATTTAGAATTTAGTGCAATAGTATTCTGAAAAGAAACAAGAATCATACTTTTAGCTCAGCTGTTTTCTTCAACCTCACATTGTGGTTAAATAATTAAATATTGTGGTTTTTCATCTGGCCATGTGTTGCCTTGTTTCTCATACTCCCGCCACATTATTACGAATCTGATTTGAGTTTCAGTGACATGTGATGATGTGTGGCTTTAAGCACATAACCTTTCAGCGGTCGCCTTTTTATGCCTCCCATATCAAACTGCACAATTTGGTCTCCAGTTGCTGTCACACATTTTCAGGACCTGTAAATGGTTGTCAAAGCTTAACGACGCCATGTTTATCACGCTACTGAGAAACTTATCTGGGTGCTAGTCAACTGTTACAGGAAAGATGTAACAAAAACATTCTGTGGTGTTACACTCTACACTATTCTGACACTTTGTTTACACTGATGAAGACTGCACAACTTAGAAATGCTTGGAGTGACTCCAACGGCCTTTTGATTAATACAGATAAATGGTTTTTTTTTATTTTTTATTTATTTATTTATTTTTTTACCAAAGAGGAACACACAAAGATATGCATAACCACTGAACCTTCACAATCATATAGATAGACCACTGTCAAGCATAAAAAATTAAAAATAAGCACAGATGTTGACCCTATTGCAAAAAGTAACTTATTCTTTCAATACACCACACACTGGTTCCAATCTTATACCCTTTATCCCAACACACACAGACTATACAGAATACACAACACATAGATGTGATAGGACTTCATAAAATTAATTTCTCCACATTTAGACCCTCATGATTTTAAGGACTGTTAAGATAAAAAACGGTGTAGAAAAAGTTTTGAAAGAATTATGAAGCTATGTTCAAGGTAAGGAGATAAAAACGGCTTTGATTCCCTTAGTGTCTCACCCAATCTGTCCTCTTATTTTTTTTTTTGTGTAATTTTAAGTGAAGGAGAAAGCTGAATTTACTCTTTCTAAATGATCTTGATGGGTTTCTGATCGGCAAATACGTCAAAAATGCTTTAAATCAAAACAGAAAAGCAACAAATATCAATTCATTTTCCACAAGATAATTACTGATTGTAATTATAATAATTTCATCTGTAACAATTGCTAATGCTAATTATTTTAATGAATAGATTTAAATGAAAATATTAACACTGGTTAAATTTAGTAGTAAGTGCTTAATGTATATGATAATAGCTGCTGCATTAACTAGCTTTCCTATCTGCTAGCCTGCATCCCACTGCTTAACATGCGTCACACAAATTATCTTGTGTAGCTCTAAAACATTATCACACTAGTAAATGTGATGGGGGGGAGGTGCTTGTTTAGTGTCCGTTTATGCTATTTATGTTTTTTGGGACTCAAAATATTTTGAACGTGAAAATGAATTTGTCTTGCCTCTAAGCGAGTAACTAGTCTGCTTTCAGCACAGATGAAAACTTCTAGGGACAGAAAACAGAAGTGCTGAAAGAGCAGTCACTTACTTTGGCATCTCATCGCAAAAACTTTATACCACAACGATGTACTACAACAGGTTAGCAGTTTTAAACCACAACTTTTAAAAACCTTGGCATATCTAGACTGAAGTCTGCCACTAATCTCATAGGATTGGATGTAATTCATACTGCATCATTCATGCTGGTCTTAACGTAATGCCATTCTCTCAAATGTGCAAATGTTAGGTAGATGAGTCTCTGTAATAAACATATAAATAAAGCATTATGACAATAGACAGTGGCGCCCCCCTGCATGAATGCAACCCTGGACAAGCACCTCCTTCTAACTAAGTCCACTAAGTTTCCCTTCAAAATGCTGTCGAGATGTACAAAGGCTCCATGCTGGTGCTCTCACCTTCTCATGCCACCCTGGGCAACTGTCTATGTTGCCCATATCAAAAATGATCCCTCATAATAGGTCTTGGTTGAATATGTATTTCACAGAGTCAGCATACACTCATTTCTTTTCAGCTGATTATATTAAATGTACAGAAAGTGTTTTAGAAAATGAAAGCCTCCTGACTTTAATGTAATCACTATGATTCATCCCAGACTGGAATTAACTTCATGATAGGTAGTGAATGTGCCTATTTATCTTTATATAGTGAATTCAAAGATGCACAACACTGACAGTCAATTAAAAATGAAAGATAGTCCGCGCCATCCTTCCAGGAATTTTCACTTCCACATGTGTACAATAAATGCCTGCCATGATTTTGCATCAGTTCTGCCATTTAATCTGTCTGTTCTGCCCCCCAAACCCCCTATGCAGGTAAAGATGACATCTGAACGCTTACCTGCTCCTTAGTAGTGCTAGCGGCTTCTTGTATGGCAACATTTTACTATTCCTGAGGGATCCGTTAGTGCATATGTGTCTATAAAGGGAATTTACAGAGAGCAAAGTGAAGATGTTATGTCGATCATTTGCCGCGCGAGCATGTTTTCCTTCAAACTGTTTTTTAAATGCTGTGTTCCTCCCCATTATTTTTCCATTGAGAAAGATCTAAATGCCCTTTAATTAGAGTGTCCTTTCTCTCCATCGATAGGCCACTGGTAATCACTCAGAGGACTAATGACTCCTAATTGAATTGCTTTTAAGAGGAACAGACTGGGTCCCGTCATCAACAACCCAAAACAAAACATTTGGGAGCAAATCCAAAACAAGGGTTATTTTTTGTGAAGCGCTTCTCTAATTGAAGTTACATATTTCCACAGAAGCAGATCTAACGGGCAGTGATGTCAGATCATATTCTTTTAATAGAGCCTTGGGAGGGAGGAACAAGATAGGGCCGGCTTGTGGATCATAAAAATCTCAGTAGATATTGATTTGATCTTTTCATATTGTCAAGGAGAAATCTAATCATAATAGAGCAACATAGCGTGATATCTCCCTCAAACGCTTTTTAACAGCTAGTGCAGCTTATTATCCAGTTTGCCTGCATAAAACCCTCTGCAGCATGAAGTATTCCTGTCCTTTACCCTCACATGTCACCAGGGCTTTCTTCCCTAGTATGAACAATAAGCTCACTTGGTTTGCAGGATAGCTAAATATGGAGTCAAGTACTTCTCTGGTGGGTCAAGGTAGTAATTATGCAAAATATATCCACTAAAGAGAGTTAAAGTACCTACAGTGCATTGTAAAAAGTATTCTTAAAAGTTTGTGCTTTGTGTCACATTGCAAGCACAAATTTTAATGCATTTTATTTTTAGGTATTTTATGTGAAAGTCTAAAAAAGATCATGCATAGCCATGAAGTGGAAGTTCAATTGTATGTACATGTATTTATACATCACCCCCTTCACTCTGATACCCATAAATAAAGTCCAGTTCTGCAAAATGATGATCGCACCTAATAGAGATACTCCAGTGACTAACGCAATCTCTGTATAAATGCAGTTGTTCTGTGGAAGACTTTGATATTTATTAGAGAACATTAATGAACTAATTGTATCATAAACAAGGAACAACCAAACACATTCAAAAATGGAAAAAATAAAAATAAAAAAAGAAGAGCATGACTGTATCTCAAACCCAACATGGCCGTACAACTGAAATGAGAGCCCTGGTAAGGTAGAGTCTCAGCTATTTTATGTCGGTGTCTCACAAAAACCCCAATAAAATACATCCAAGTTTGTGGTCCCCATACAAAAAAGTCCAATGGTTATGACAACTTTCACAAGTCTGAGTGTTTCTCCGGCAGGTGAAGGTAGTAATTATGTAAAACAGGTCCACAGGTTGTTGTAAAGATAAAGTACCTACATTCTGACATCTTTCTCAAACAAAGGTAAGAGCTGCACCTTAAGTTAAGCAGAACTTGGGTGTAATGAAAAGAAAAGTTGTAATGAAACGAACGAATTTGGACGAGGAGAATCATACAGATACACTGCACAGAGACTTCATATGAAACTTAATGATCCTATTTCCCGAAGAGTGTCATTGCAATCGCAGAAACTTTCTGTCCTAATTATCCATTTCAGCCTGTCTGTTTCACATCCCTGCAGTCCCTCATTATCCCCACAGCCACCTCGCAGTCTGCTCAATGTTACATTAGTAAAATTCAGCTTTTGATTTGTCCTCAGCAGCTTAGACGTTTGAAAAACAAGACGGGAGGGAAGTCAAACCTGAGACAGAGTAAAAGTCTGCCATGTTACTCTTGCGGTGGCCTTGAGTGTTGAATATATTGACCGTGTCACCCTCTGGTTTTAGAGGGAAAACTAAATTCATTGCCACACAAGGGATCTGATGCATCACAGACATAATAGGGTATATTTTGGTTTGCTCTCTGAAGTATGAGAAACATTTTTTTACCCCCCCACCCCCCTCCTGCTCAGATGTAGGAATCGCAAATTGCCAGAGGGCATTTGTAAAACAAAATACTTTACTTGACTGTGGAAACAATGAGTGCCCTCACCCCCCGTGGTTGTAATGATGCAGTGAAGACCAATTCTTTTCTCTTTTTTTTCTAAACAAAATTGGCCTTATCCAGAGAGCCTCCTGCCCCCTTCATGCAAACATTACATTTTAACGTACTGGCTTAAAGATATCTCGGGGTTTATATCTGCACCAATAGTGCGCAAGCTGCCAAGACATTGCACTGGAGTTGTTAAACCGCCATCACTACCTTGGCGGCCATGTTTGGGCACCGAAATGACAGCGATAAGAACCTGATCATGTCGGGTCAGTCAGTTTGAAAACCGATCTTGCCTCCGCTTAATTAAACCCACACACTGCTCTTTTTGTCTTTGCATATTCTTTGGCTGGGACATTGATACTCATTATTTCCTTAGTCTAAACACCAAGACTGTGTCAAGAATGCATCCATCACCGACGGGCTGTTCGGAGTCAGCAGAATTTTTTTTATTTTTTTTCCACCCTGTCAGCAAATTTGGCAATTTGCAATTTTCTTTGTGCGCGGCTGTGACATGTTCTTAACGCCTAAGATGACTTTTAAATGCGGGGATCATGCGAACGCTGGCTTGTTAGTACTCTCCCCTGGTCCTTGGCTTTAATGACAGTAATTAACAGGGCCTCGTTGGAGGGAGAGACACCTCAGGAAAGCCTCTGAATGTTCATTTGCATTGATGCTAATGCAGCCTGTGGGAAAGACTCACCACAACGCGGCTCCGCCTGTCCGGCACACACCTCCTGTTCCTAACAGCGCCGGGGCCGGTTCTCCCATTCATTATGCGCCTAAAGCTTGAGTTATCCTCTCCTTGGTGCGGGGATGAATGTTATTAAAGGCAGAGCTAGCTGACACAAGTCTAATGAAAAATAGGGTCTTTCTGAAGGTTATGTTGCCTCCGAGCTCGGAGACGCCTGCTTCATAGAGCAGTGTAATTCCCACCTCCTGATAGATATTTTTTCTATGTCCCTCTGTGCGAAAGACCCTTATCATAAAAAGACCTTTATTATGTGCTCCCCTCTTGCTGTAGATGCTCAACAAAGGGCGACTCCGGACTTTTTGGCAGACCGTGCAATTGTGAAAAACTATATCAGTGTTTTCTGAGGCAGTGGATGCTGCTGTGCGGCTCAAATTAAAAGCCACTGGTGTGTTTTCCATGCCTGGGTTTTCAGTTGTTGCTTAATGTTGTGTCCTGATTGGTTTTGTTGCTAATTGCACTTGAATAGAGCCAAGTGTTACAAACCTATAATATGGGAAGAGCTCGCCTTTTGGATGATGACAGTGAGAGACGACTGCTCGGGATCGGGGGTCAGATTGCACTTTTCAGAGCTCCGTCAAAGGTTGGCAGGTCACACTAAAGATGACCCAACTCTCCCACACCCCCACAACGACAGCCCCCAGCACTGGCCTCAAGTATAAATCCCCTCCATCCCCTGTCCTCTCACTCTCTGCTCTGTTCTGGCCTTACCAGTGCCTAATAGCCCGATCAGAGCCACGTGGGAGACCTCTAACAGACACATGTCTGTACCAGGGAGCTGCAGTTGAGCCCTGTATTCAAATGAAACGCTTCCTCTCAATACGGCTCTGCAGACATCTTTCATCACCGACGCTTGTTGGTGTTTTTTCACATGGAGGGAAAAAAAATTACTTTTGCAAAGTTTTTAGTATTAAAGTGAAGTTAGATTTAATCTATGAGGCTTTAATATGATTAGTTCAAAAGATTTCTGTGCAGCTGGTTTTCCTATTGTGTTGCATAGACTCCTAATAAAAGGGAGGAATATGAACAAATGTTAGCTCAACTATTACTGCTACTAAAAGTAGTAATTACAATGAAATTATTATTATTATTATTATTATTATTATTATTATTATTATTATTATTATTATTATTAGTCAATAATTACATTAATAATACCTCACAAAATATTTTAAAAGGCATAGAAATTTTAACTTTATTTATTGCTCTTTTTTAACATAAACAGGAATGTCACATCCTTCACAAACCACTAGATGTGGTGTTTTCTTCACAAAGTTTAGACAAAAAAAAAACTATAAACTTTTTGTGTGTGAAATAAACTGAAATTCAATTTATGCAAGAGAAATAGTCACATGAGTCTGAATGTTGCTTAAAATAAGAAGATGCATCTATTTGAATGTCAAAACTCTAAAACTTCAACAACAAAAATTACTTCATATACGTTCAATTTATTTTTTTTATTAGCTTATAGCGTTGTTGTTCAAGTATTGTTAGATATTTTATAACTGACCATATCATTCTAAATCACATTCTTCCAAAATTGTAATTAACAATTTACAGATCCCTTGACACTAGTCTTTTTTTATTTGAGTTTTAATTCATAATTTTAACCATTTTATTTTAAAATTAGTGTTATTATTTCAACATTATGCTGCCCTGAATTTATGAAACTACATTTTGTTATATTTGTTTTAAAAATTATATTTCAAGACATAACTTAATGAAATGTAGTTTTCAGTTTGAAGTGTAAATTGCAGTGATTTAGATCTCTATTAATATAAGATGGACAGAATTATTTATAAATTTACTTAATTATTTATTGGAACACTGCATTTTATAAAGTCATTTTACAACGTAAAAGAACAAAATCCAAATTGCCATTTAACATGAAATAATGAGACACCAGTCATTGTAAAATACATCCACGTTGGTTCCTTTTGTTCCGAAACTCCGGTTTCTTTTTTCCGTCCTGCTACCTCGGTGTCTAATCATCAAGACATCCTAAATACAGATGTTTCATTGTCAACCAGCCAGACCTCTGACATTATGGTTTCACCACTCACTTTGTGTGAACCACAACCAAAGTCACAGTCTCCCCCCCAAAAAAACTCGCTGGTACTTTGGTTCCCCGTCAAATAAAGGAATGAATGGTGTAGCCAGGTCGCTTTATTGCTTAACCTTTCCCACCTTCTGTTTTTTTTTTTTTTTTTCTGTGCTGACCTCCGGTTGGCCTGTTAATACTAAATCCAAGGCAATTCAATATCAAATTTGCAGTGGAGTGTGTAAATTCACCCATCTAATGTCTTTTGTTGGACTTTGCGTTTCCCCTCCCCATTATATCTCGATCACCTGTGGAGCGTTTAAAAAAAAAACAAAAACACACACACACCGCCACTGTCACTGCCGTCTGGACCGGTGGTTTGTTAAGGCTGTTTTTGAAGCAGCGGCTGGCCGTGTCAGATTATGCCACATATCAATTTGACTTTCATAAGCTGTTTACGCTTCACAAATTGTGGCGATGGCTTCTCTCTTGTGCAAAGGGCTTTTACATATGTTGTGTGTCTGGAAAATGCTGCCCCGGTTTATAACTATCATTCCCTTAAAGGAAAACGAAAACAACTTCAAAGTGTTAGTGCGACCGTGTCATCGTGTTTGCATCCTTGTCGCTGTTCAAACAAAGTGTGCGGAGATAATTCTCTGGACCTAAATGGGCTCTTGTTATTTCTGCTCCTCCATGGAAGAAGTGTGGTCTCCCGTTTCTTATTTTCCCCGGCTGTATTTATGTCTTTTGTTTAACACAAAGCTCACTAATAATGTGTTTAATGTGGACAATATTGCTTACACATGGGCTCTTATTAGTGAGAGCTAGTCTGGTCTCAGGATCAGTGGCGGTATCCTTCAGGGATGGCCTCTCTTAAGGGGGAAGGATGAAACAAGTGCATGTGAAAAAAAACCCAGCATGAGCCCTGTTCAAAGGCGCAGACGACTTCTGACTGGATTAACATTTATTGACCGCTCAAGCTGCTTTTTTCCCGCCTCTGCTTCTTTTTTTCTCCCCTCTTATTTTCCTTCTGGGGTTTTTTTTTTTTTTTTTTTTTTTTTTTTTAGCTCCAGGACAAAGATTCAAACTTAATTGCAGTGGCTGTTCCACCAACTGATCACCAGTGTGCCAACAAAAGCCTCCCTAATAGGCGCTTCATTAAGGATTAGAAAGTCTCTATTACAAAACAAATTAAGCATGCTCTGATCTTAACCTATAGGTCGAACGGCATTACAGCAAAGTTTAAGCTGTTAGACGGCTGAAAAACTTATTACGGGTTAGCGCTGAGGTAGCAGTTTGGTATTGATTTTACGATAGCTAGGTATGATGATTTATGGAGTGCTTGTGTCAGTATAACAAGCTGAAGGACACACAATATCATCTCCAACATCATTAAAATTCAGAGGTCTCCAGAGCTAGCTCATCAAGTACTGCTCACCACCTCAGAATTTCATACAGCCACGCACACACACACACACACACACACTCACCAAGACACACACATATAAATATATATAAGTACAGAGATAAGGTATGTATTCACTCCAGTTTTTCTCCACTTTCCGTCCCCTCTTTGATGAAACCAAACACCACATGTCTGTTTGCCTTTTTAACCATTTTCTTTCACCTGTTTTGCATTTAATTTGAATATTACCGCTTGCTCATATTGTACTTGCTTAATGTTTGTATCAATCGTATAACACAGCGGTTCAAAAGGTCCACTCTGAACACAATCAGTGGCTCTGGTCTCTGAGCTGCAGTTAACCGAGTCTTGGCAGTAAAAATGTGTGGTACACTAGAGCCCCCTGTGGGTATATGGGAGTATTGCCAGCTGGCAGTAATAAGACTTCTTAAAAGAGGATTTAGGAGCAGAAAATTTTCCTAAACGGTATGATTTTTATTAGCAAATTGATATATATTTAATTAATTGTTGTAAACAGCTTAGTACTCTATTGTTTTATGAAGATGTACTTTTTTTTTCTGTTGCTGCAAGCAGGCTTGCGTTGCACCAAGTTGTTTCCCATAAACGTTTGCCGTCAAACTCTTCTCACTGTCCTTTCCTAATATTTCTTATTCAGTCCCCATATATAACTCTCGCAAGTACTCGTACGGAAAAGTCAGTGTGGGGTATTTAGCTGCTTCTTTTAAACTGGCAGCTGTCAACATTAGAATATAAAAAGGTGCTATGTGCATAAAAGAATAACAAACCATCTACAAATAACCCCAGCTGTCATTTCACAGTCAGTTTCACCAAAGCTGAAAAACAAACTCAACAAGGAGATGAGGACTACCATATGAGGTGGAGTTGTCCGAGGTGAGCACCCGAGTCTCTGCTATCTTTCTGTCTCTCGGATTCCTCCGGTATCCGCCCCCCTCCTCGAAGCCAGATTCTCTCCATCATCTCCTCCAACCGAGAGGTCTAAGCGGCGGGGCAGGGGCGTGTGGGCAGACATGCTGGATCCTGGCAGCAAGCTCCTTCTGCTCGTGAGTAATGCGAGTACAGAGAGGAACCCCCCCCTCCTCCCCCCCACACACACAAACACACACTTTCCTCCCCCTTTCTCTTCTGTTCACTGCCACCACTTCCTTTTAAACACACACACTCCTAGAAAGACATGGGCCGTAGACAGAGTGGACTGCAGGCACTCCTGCTGTGACTTGGCGCACCCCACTGGACATCTGGAGACTTTAGGAAAAGGAGACTCTGCCAAAAGCACCTGACAGAGCGAGGGGAGGGCTGGAGGTGCATGAAGCTGGGCGAGGCCTGAGGTGGGTCCCATACCTGCAGCTGATCACCGGCCCCATCATCTGTAATTAACTGCACTTATATACCAGAGAGATAAACGGAGGCCCGGTGAACCTACACACACACACGCGCGCACACACCCTGACTTCAAGGTATTATTTTCCTTCAATGACTGTAACATGACATCTCCATTTCATATTGCAAAAGAAAACTAAGAACAGTGGCTTAAAGTGGCGGTACGGGGCATGGACCTGAAGGGAATCCTCCCACTTTCACAACATGAAGTAAAAAAAAAAAAAAAGGAAGAAGAAAAGAAAAATCACCATATTCACACAATAATAATAACAAGAGGAAAAAGATGTGATCTACTTGCTTTCAATTGAAGCAGCTCGGTTATTACAACTGGTCCTAAAATAACATGACACTGATTTTTAAAGCTATAATTGGTATTTTGATTTTGATGAGATGGGGATTTTTGAAGTGAGGTTCTGTACAGTAAGACCATCAGGTGAACTGATGCAGCCGCCACTAAAATAAGCAGAGAAAACAGCGTCAGACTTCAGAACAGTCACTGGCAAAGGAATGGCTGTTTAGACATTTTCAATCTGAGATGTTTTGGGGAGAAAAACACATCTGAAAAACAAGGTGTTTCAGATAGCAAGAACCTTCCTGTAGCCAGTTAACCAACAATTCACAGCAACAGGTGGAGGAGGGGCAACATATTCTATATTGAGGAATTTTGAAGGTGAATCCCCGGCCTGGACTCTTTCTGCATGAAGATAAGCAGCTGTTACATGACCCTGGATAGCCTGTAAATAGTTATACATAATATGGATGGTACTAAAGATGTAGCATAGTAAGATGTCTAATATTATAGAGATGAAAAAGTTTTTTTTTTTTTTTATTGTATTTTTAATATGTTTCCAAACTTCAGTCCTTCAGCCTCACCACAGCTCAACAGAGATCCTGTTCCCATCATCCATGTATGAACTTGCAACACTCTTTATTCTTTATTCCAGTTTTGATTAATATCTACTTGGATTCAGCATTCTGTGAACAAACAACTTCTTTAGCAGTGACCTTTTGTGGCTTCTTGTGGAAGATCTCAGTGACTGTCTCCAGGGTGTATCTCAAGTAAGCAGTCTACCTTCTGATTATTTTACCATATAGAGCCTCAGAAAACCTTAGAGTGTGTTTTAATTAGCTGATTAGGGTGTGATAACGTGAGTCTCCAATGTTGTATATCTTGGGATTTTCAATATTTCACTCTGTTTTGTCAATCTATGATTCACTTTCTGAAATGAATGAAAAAGTAGTCGTTTTTATTGACATGATTACTCAAAATATTTTACATTGTTTTCAGTGAGGATTTATAACTTTTAGTGAAAGCAAACTTATGAAAGCCCTTCATCATAAAAATCCTGTCAAGCCGGACTCATGTCACGACGTCACGGATTGATGCAAGAAAAAGTCTGTTCATATAACAAACAGTGGCTCCTTTGCTGCTGCGGACGTCCGTCCAAATGCTTGCAACGTTGGCCGTGTCCCATTTTCTCCTCCTTCATTCTCAATCCAGCTACTTAATCTGGAGTCATCAGTTACTGCAGCTTATTACGCAGCCGCGACAGCATGCTTGAGTTCTTGATAAATGACACTGTTCGAGCCAGATTCAAAACATGAGGCTCAAATGGCAATTATCTATGCAGACCTAATAATAAGGGGGTCTCTTGTTAACTATCTGAGCTCAGCGTGAACATCATTTGTCATGAGGGCCCGTGTTTACCTCAGAGACAGAGGTTCCTGGGACCTCTGCCTAACATATGTAAAACCTGGATCTTTGTTCCCTCTAATAACCTTTTATTAACAGCCTGACATCATGATTAAGTTTGGTCCAAAACACGCACACAATGAGGTACACAATTACCCACACCCGCTTACAGAACTCCAGCAGATCACAGCGAGGGAGAGTAATGGATATTGAGCCGACGTTTGATCCATTCCACATCGAAAAGCCCAATTTGCTCGAGCACCTGGAGCTGCGCCACGGCATGCAGTTTTTTGAGGTGATGATGGATACTCAGGGGAGCTTATTTCCATGAATGCATCTTCTCCTGATTTGTAACGATGATAAGTGCTTTGACCTTAGCTCATCATTGCAGCTTATTTAGCGCTTTTGTTCACCGCACCTTATTGAGAAAAGGCGTTTTTTTGTTGTAATCTGCACACACACACACAAAAAAAAAGCATTCAGGCTAAAAAGTTGAGAATGCTCCATGTCACCGTTTCAGAAACTTCTCTGAGGTCTCAAAGTCTCAGATTAATAAACACTCGCCATGGTCAGAAATGCAAAGCATCGCAGGGAGGTGAGATGCCTCCTGTCCTCTTTGAAACCAACCTTTGTGCAGCCTTGCCAAGTGGCATCAATACTCACTGGACTTTTAGACTAGTTTTATTTTTTTATTTTGTTATCACCATAAACCTTGGCATATTTAACTGGAATTTTATGTGACAGACAAACACAAAGTGGTGTGTAATTGGGAAGCAAGCAATTTTTTTAATTGTAGTAGTATGGCTTCCATTTGTTTCCCCATCACTTGTCTTCTTATGTAGTAGTCTGTAAGCATTGCACATCTACATAATGATTTTGCTGGTCCAGACTTCCCTGAAAAAAAAACAAAAAACAAAAAAAAAAAAAAACAACTCAGTTATTTATATTGTAAGAGAAACATATGTGAAAATCTTTTGTTAAAATCTTGCCAGAAACATTTAGGACAGTAAGATCATTGTTAGACACAGACACAGATCATTGGTTTAGAACCAGTGATACGGTTCTGAACTATATCGCTGTAGCTAAGCTTCAATCAGGCAAAACTACACATTGACTTGACAGGTAAAAGAAAAATACAGACTGCGGTGGTTGTTACAAACCCGACAACAGGTTTGTAAGCTGGCTGGTTACAAACCAGATAACAGTTTAGTAAAAGACATTAAGCTTTTACAGCAAACTTTTTAAATATTGATCTGTAAAAGAGATCAGTGTAATCATGCACAGAAAGAATCATCATTTGCATCAGTGTTTTCCTTGCAGATGAAGTGAAATAGGAATGCATTCTGTAGAGGAAGTTGGTTTTTTAGTCTGTCTTAGACTTTAAACTGTTACTGTGTTGTGTAGCTGGATTCCCAGATGTTCAGTCACCTGTTCTTGAAGTTTCTATCAAAAGTGCAGATAATGGGGAATTTAATGGTGCAAGGGCTTTTTAACCAAACAAAACATGACTTTGATCTTAGAGTTGTTTAGCTGAAGAAGCAATCGGATAAGGGCCTGTTGATTCAACTTAAGTTTAGTTGAGAACCTATATCAGGGAAAGGGCCAATGGAGAAGAGGATTTTGTCTTTGGCATAAAGTTGAATTAATGAATCTACAACAGAATTTAATATTAATTTATATTAACTGGTTACCAATAACTGGGAGAGGCTGAGAAAGAAATTGTTCTGACTTCACACTCTGCATTCTCTCTGTGAAACTATGTAAGTGCTAAGAGAAAGAGCCATCAAAGATGCTAACACTATCAAACCTTTCAAAAAGACACCCGCTGTTCACTGTGTCATAGTCCTTTGCCAAGTCAGTAAAAATGGCAGCAAAAGAATAAATTAATATTATAATATTAGGGTTGTGGTTGTGGGCTTAGAAATGATTAGTGATTTGGCCATCTTCCAAGTTGTTACTGAAAAAAACGCACCCCCCCTCACATCATAATTCCACCACCACCATGTTTCACTGTGGGCATCTTCAATTATTTTGCCATATTAGTGGAGCAATTTCTAAAGGTTTTCCACTCAAAAGATAATCCCATTTTAGCTGTGAATCTCTACATTTCCTTGCGTCTTATTGACTTGGCCGTTTTGCAGTTGTGCAACATTGATTTCCGTCTTTAGAAAATGGATTGAACATTGCTTCATTTGGATATTGATGCCCTGCTTTAAACGTCTCCACAGCTTTGCACCTGGCCTGCCAGCTGCTTATTTACGGGTAACAAAGTGAAGGGGGCTCAATAGTCCCCACTTTTGAGATTTCCATTCCTAAAATTTTCAAAATTATACATAATTTCTCTTACACTTCACAATTACTTTATATTTTGATTTGGTCTACCACAGAAAAGAGCATTAAACTACACTCTGATTGAAATGTGAAAAATTTCGAGGAGTTCAAATAGTTCTGCAAGGCACTGTAGCTGCCCTGCCAGCCAAATTACAATTTCTGGCTCACAGGCCCTTCTTAGTATGTATTCATTTCCTGGGAAAAAGGCAAATAAAACATTTTCCAGGGCCGCCCAGCCCAGAGACTTTTGTCTTCCATCAAGAAACACCTTCGGCTCGTATAATCACAGAAGTTGTAAAATACTTCCAGACATCGCCTAGAACATTCCATTTAACCTTAGTTGTCCGGCGTGAAATATGGAGAGAGAGAGAAAAACGATAAGCATCTTTGAAATAAATAATTAGTGTGTTTTCTATTATTGCTCAGATATGGAGTCAGTAGGAAGCCAGGTGGGGCGATCAGATCTTCACAGCATCCCTACTTTTGTGTCCCCCCTCAACAGAACGCAAGGCTGTCTCAGCAGCATCTGCTGAGGAAAATAAAGCCCACTCTTCCTTCTCATGTAGAGAGGATCATTTGCATAATATCCCCCTCTGTAAGGTGAAAACAGAATAATAATTGGTTTGCCCTTTTCTCTGTGTGTGTTGTAAAACAGTTAGGAATTAATTTGAGGATAACTGTGCAATTAATTCTAAATGCTAAAGATGGCGTGCGTGGAGGAGGAGGCGGTGGAGCTTTGATCCAAAGGAAGAGGAGAGGATATACAGACTGAGGTCAAGAAACGACGACTTTGTGCTTCTGCCGCCACCAAAACTTACTCTGCAGCCGCATTAAAAACGGTGCAAATTGGGATTTGGAACGCTTCGCGGAGAAACGGGGGCAACGAGGACGCACATTTTACCACTCCCCACATTAAATATTGCTATTCTAGTTTGCTCCCAGCTTTACTTTGTATACTGTGCTGTTTGGATATTCTTAATGATGAATAATAGTGCAGTGGGCCATTCTGCATAAATACCGCGATTCATGAGTCTGTTTTAACCTTGTTGGAGAGCAGTGTAAATTCCTTATGCGTCCCCATTAAAGCTAATGAGCAGCACTGTAATCAACTTTGTGTTTATAGTTGGGGAACGTGCTCCGGCGTTCTCAGACAGATGTCAGTAACAACCAGTGCACTGCCCTTGACATCGAAACAGTGGAGCATGACAATAAAACCTGGTCTGAGGTTGAATTTACTGCAAGCTCATATATGTTAAGTCTAGAATTAGCCAGGAGTGTGACATTAGTACATACAGGTAGTATTATTGCCGTAGAAGTGGCATGGACACGTCTGCTTGTCTGTATCCTGTACAATTAGGGAGCAGCGGCTTCATTCTCTATGCCTCCACAGAGGAAAGGGAACATGCCTCACCATGAGTCCCAATTACACCTAATGATGGCGAAAGGATGGAGCACATGCAGATTGTGCTGCTGTTTCTTTGTCACGCCAAGCGCAGGGTATAATCATTTATCACACCCGTCACATCCCACACTCCTCCCGGAGCAAAGAAAATGAAACCCGGCACATCATCTCTACTGTTTTTTTTTCTCCTTTTCTGTGTTTAACTGCTAGGGGGGGAAAAAAAGAAGTAAAAATGTACGTAGAAGGTGTGTGAAGGAAATGTAAGGGAATAACAGCTCCTCAGCCAAGCTTTTGCTTTGGGTTTAAATTATTTTGTGTCCTGATCAATTTTGGCTTTGAAATCTAAACGAGAGGCGCGTAAGGTCTTTGCGTTACATGCTGCGGGGCGGTGGAGAGCTTAGGGTGAGATTTGGGCGGTGCTGAGTGTGCTGCAACAGAGAGGTGTCTCTGTGCTAGTCAGTGGCTTCTTCCTAATCCTGGTCTGATCTTTGTGTTTGATCCACAGCATGGTACTGAGACAGCATGAGCAGCAGCTATTGCTGTAATTTAAAGTCAATATTGTACTCATGATCCCTCTCCCTGGGCAAGCTGAACAGCCTCTTGCAGCAATGGAAAAACTCCTCATCTCTTCTGCTTTTAGGGGGGGATCCTAAGCCTGAGTATTTCACTTTTCTCAGATTCTCAGAAGAAAACTATTGGTTTTTGTTCATGAACATGAGATTTCTTATTGTACTTAATTGAAATTTGAAATTGAAGTAGTGTATCTTGCACATTCAACAACAAGTTGAATGCGCAAGATGGTTTGCTGGCATCTTTTCGAGTACAGCTTTCAGGCCAGATTCTGGAAACCAAACAAGAATTTGAGTGACTGGAAAGGGAAACAAAATGTTAAGTGGAAACAGGATGTAAAGGATTACTCAACACTATCGGTTTCCTGGGACATTCTCTTCAAAGTCTTGGACCTCATCTTGGATCATAGGGTTAGGGTTAGTACCTCACAGTGTTGACAAGGAGCAGGCAAAGGAAATGGACAGGAGGCAGAAAACACAACACATATGATCGGGAACAAGGACTTGAAATGTTCGAAGGCTGTGACATGGATGACGACAGGTGATCTTGCACTGAGTGAATGCAGAGCATGAGTTTATATAGGCAGCAGCACAGATGGGAGAAATCAGCAGTCAGCAGAGGCGAGAGGGAAATCATGATATTTATACTCAACATAAAACACAGATTCAACTACATTGTGTTGGCTTCTCACATAAAGTACCGATAAAATACATTGATGGTTGTGACTTTAAAGTAAAAAAGCAAGACGAAAGTCCAGAGTATGAATGTTTTTCCAACAACTGTGTATGTGTTATCATTTTTTTATTCTACACAGATTGTTAATAAACGTCTTAAATTTGAAATCATTCCTCACAAAATTGCTATTGATCCATCTAACTAGCCCTCAGTGACATAAACAGCTTTGATGATCTATTCAGAAGCGCCTTCGTAGACCTAAGATCACAAATGGTGGTCTGCTCCTCGAATCTCCTCCTGTGTTATTTCACTCAGAGTTTAGATATTTATCCTTTGTGAGAGACATGAGACACATAAGGGTGGCTCAAGGGCCCATTAAATCCGTATGTGTCATGATCAGCAATGTGTTACACTAAAACTTTCAACTGAATGCGTTGTTTGACATCCACTCTGATAGAGGCTGCACAGAGCTGTAAATTTAAGAGCCAAGGTCAGTGAACTCTTTATGGAGAGAGGTGAAATGTCGACAATTGATTCTTCTAGTGGCCACAATTTTTTTTCTGATATAGTGTAAATCTTTTTATTGTGAGTTTGCTTTGCTCTTTAGATCAGTTTTTTTTTCCATGCTTTTGTTTTAGATAAATGCTGTTTATTACATAACACTGTAATACTTCTCAATAAGCCTGTAATATAATAGACTAGTGAAGCTTATGATTCAGCAGCAGCAGCTAACAGGCAGAACTGTACACTTTGAGCAGAGAGGTCGATACTTTTCATGTGAAAACTGATACATGGGAGTGATGAAAAAATATCATCACTCCCAATATTATGTCTCTCATAAGGAAGTTATATGGCAGCCAAATAATCAATTTGAATATAACATTTCATTTGTGTCAGGTGGAATGCTGCCAGATTTGTAGAAAGAAATCATGAAGAAGGCTAAAAGATCTCAAAAAGCAACACTTGATTTGATCAGAAACAAAGCCATTGTCCTCCGTTAGTCTGGAAAGGCTTACATCTGAACCTTTAGACTCCAGTGAACATCTACAGGTGGAGAAAACAAGGAACAGTGGGTAATTCTCCCAGAAGTGCCCGACTGACCAAAATTCGTCCAAGAGTGAACTAACAATTTATCCAGGAGGTTTCCGAAGCACATAGAACAACATCTAGAGCACTACAGGCCTCGCTCGCTTTGGATAAGCACACTGCTTGTGATTCAACTGCAAGAGACTGATCGATATGACATTCTTTGGAGAGTTTCAAGTTAAAACCCCAAAACTGACCAAAAATAAAATATTTCCAATGTTAAATATCCCAAAAGACAGTTGGGAAAATATTCTTTGACCATTACGTCTGGTTTCAGAAATAAAAAATAATACTCACTGACAAACGTGGTAGCGTGTCGGGGCTGCTTTGCTGCTTCAGCTGCTGGACAAGGATCTGAAAACACACCGTGTCTAAAAGTCTCAATAACAAAACATAGGACAAGTCGTTCAGGCTCAGAAACTCTCTACAATGTGGTTGAATTAAAATTCTGCTAAGAAAATTAGAGAGAAAAGTCATCCAGAGTAATATAAAAGACTGATTACCGGCTGTCGCACTTGATAGTTCTTGCAGCCAAGGGTGGCACAGGCTGTGAGCGAGTTCAGGGGAACATTACTTTTTCAGATTGAGCCAGTTTCTTTTCCCCTTAGTAAATTAAGTCATTATCTGAGAACTGCTTTTTTCTATTTGCTGAAAAAGCAGAAAATAGAAAAAGATATAGTCTAATATCTTTGTCTGATATAATTATTTTGGTGATCTGACCAGTTAAATCTGACAAAACAGGAAAACAAGAGAGATCTTTAAAGGGGCTTTTCCATGTGGGTTTCCCGTCTGAGCCAGCATTTTCTAACAAAAGCTAAAGTCTGAAAATACTCAAGCCAAAGCTGAAATGAACCAGTTGTGAAATATAAATAGAAAAAAAAAAAACTACCTAAAACAAAACATATAGGCTGCTTCTTTCAAACGTTCATCTCTAAATATGCTAAGCTTTCATTCACTGCAGTAAAACTGAATTATTATGCTCCCACCAGCTTAACCATCACAGCCCTAAACACTGCATAACAACAAGACAGAGGAATATGGAAGTGCCTGAGCTGGAACAGGATGTGAATATCAAGCTCAGTTGCCCTTGTTTGTTGTCATGTACGACCTGAACTGTGCAGTGAACTGTTGGGCTCTTCATCCAGGCTGTTTTGAAAGCCTTCTTGAAATATATGTAGTTGTGGCATTTTCGTTTTGTAATTACATGCAGAAGCATCTTGAGTGAACAGCACTGACACCCTAGGGTGCACCCAGTCTTGCAAAATAGCCTCATATTCCCTACCTATTATGAGATCTTACTGAGCTGATTATCCGTGCTAACGACGCAGTCGAATGACTGCTCTCACCAGACTCAACGAGCCACTTCTGTCTCTCACTTTTGCTTCCTAATGTGATGATGTGCATTTAAAAACACTTATGCTTGTGAGTTATGGTTTTTAGACCATTATCTAACATTTCCATTATAGTAAAGTGAATATTTATCCCATATCATTTTATTACAAATGTAATTATATCTCTTGAAATGCTTCCTATTTTGTCAGCAACCAGATATTTTGTTGTATTTCATTGGGATTTTATGCTACAGATCAACACTAAGTAATGGATAAATGTGAAACAAAAGGACAATTATTGTTTAGTTTTTTTTCATTTTCTAAATAAACATGCAAAGTATACTTTGTGGACACAGCTTTTGCTGTAATTAGTATTTTGGAGTGTGTCTCTTGCAGTTCCACTGTTTGCTTCTTGTTCTTTGCAAAATGACTCAAAGTCAGTCAGAGGGTATATCTAAGCATCTATATTCAAACATTTCCGCAGGTTCTCTATTATGTTTAAATCTGTACTTTGACTGGGTCATTCTAGCACATAAATATGCTTTGACATACACCGGTAAAATAAATTCCAGATCGCGGTTACGATGTGACAGAATGTGGGTATTTTTGTGAAGGTACTCTCTTTCTCTGCTGTTTTTGCCCTTATTGAATCTTCATGATCCTTTCACCACTTCTCTGTGGGTAAGCAGGTAGGCAGTGGATGGATGTTTTCTAAATTTTGATTGTCATCATGGATTTTAATCCCCAGGCTGTAGGGCACACTTTCCTCCATAAAGGAACTTAGTTTAATCAAAACCAGGCTAAATTTAAACCATGATGTCTCATAAAGCAGGCTGAGGTTAAAGCAGCTCTCAGTTTAATTCATATCTGTGTACTCAGACATACACCAGTGGCCCACTTATAACTTAAATGACTAGTTTAGTTAACCTTCCTGTTTAAGTTTAACTCATTGTTATGACAGCAGCGGTGCACTGCATAATTTCAGTGGCATTAGCATCAGTCATGGGCCCGGCCTGCTATAAATACACTTGACAGTGCAACCGTTTCCGGAGTGTTCTTCGCAGGAAAGTGCAGAAGACTCCAGAGGTGAGACGCTGTGATAGCGCTGCTCATGAAATATATGCTGACTCCTATCACCTGTGGGACTGCTGTTCTGATGGAGCCAATGATATGTGCCCCTATTAGTCTCTAAGGAGATTTCTTAGCCCACTTTCACCCGATCTGTGCCAATTAAGTGGCAGAATTATGTATATTACTTGGAGTCACTTGTAATTCTGCACAAAGAAATTCGTGTAGGGAAGGATGACAGAGCCATACCATTGAATAATTAGAGGGAGATTTCAGAGCCCTGAAAGCTCAATCATACACTGACATGTGCTAACTATTTTTAACCTGTTCTTTCCTTCTCTTCTACCATCCTTCTTTCTTGCACTTTCCTGCAGAAATACAGAACAAACCAAATCTCCGTGCCGCTGCTTTGGCAGGAATGATTACTTAAAATCTACATATGAAGTCACAAGCCTGCCCCTTTGACATCTGAAGCATGACTGATTCTTTCTTAAATTTATTTTAATCGCAGCTCTCCCCCTGAAAAACAAAAAGGGAATAAAACAAGCAGGTTTCTTTCTCTTGTCTTATTCTCGCTCCCCTCCTCCAGTGATAAACAAGCAAATGGATCCTCCAAAAAGAAACGCTTGAAAAAACATTAATTGAGCTCCTCAGAGTTCCCGTAAACTCATTACACCATGCTTGGCTTGCCATCCATACAGTGCACACAGCGCACTGCTCCTCAGTCTTCCCCTCGTCTTCCGGGTGGTTTATGGAAACAGAGTGTCACAAGCGGACCTCTCATCCTCACACACACTTCCCACAGTCATCAGTATTCTAATGACGCTCCGCGGTCGTCCCAGGGTGTTTACTCTTAGAGATACCGAGATTGATGAGATGCTCATATCATCCTTAACCACCAACTAATTTAATAATTAGGGCATTCAAATGAAGACTTGCTCTGGATAATGCTGCATGGGAAAACAGTTCTTGATTCCAACTGCGTGACACAGCCGAGGCGGGTTCAGCATCACGGTCCCGCGCCTTTGCTCGGCTCATTGGTGCCAAATAGCTGATCTAAGTTATTGATGACACCAGGTATTGAACAGACAAAATTACATTATGTTACATTGGACTACCAAAGCAACAGCCATGACAGTGAACTTATCAACAGAACATATTTTATGCCCGTCAGCAGCGCCGTGCAAAGCTTTGAAACACAGCTAATTTATTTTTTCATGTCTTGCAAGAGATTAGTTTTCTCATAATCTTTTAAAATGGTCTTGATCCTTTGGTTCCTCGGGACACTTGAAGATATATCTAAAACTTTCTCTGTTGTTGTACTCAGCCCCAGTTCCTGTATGTAAATGTGACAACACAATGTGTTGTTTGAAAAACGTGGGAAAAACTGAAGATGAAAGAAGGTCCTCAGTATCAGGTCTTACAAAGTTCCTACAGCAGATGGAGGTCAAAGCTGAAAAATCCAGCAAAGACCTAAAGAGAGCCTGCACAATCCATCACCAACCATTTTATATCTGTTCTTCAAGTTTTCAACTAATAATTCTTTCAAAATCGTTTCAAGTCATTGACTCAATGAAGTCTTTTGTGTTTCCTCAGACAGAAAACATTTTTAGCCAATTTGAATGATAAGTTTATCTGCGTGGCACTTTTCAGTAACAAGGCAGCTCAAATGGTTTTATTCCCTGAGTCCTTTTTTACTTGAAGGATTTATATATGATAGTTTCAGAATAATAACAAGAAATATAATCTTTACTGTTTTTCACAATAAGGACCAACGTGTCAATCACTCATTTATCGTCATTCTACAATAAAATCTGTCTTCCACCTTCACTGTTTAAAATACATGTATCCATTCTTCCATTTTCTGTTTCTGTATATCCTTACCGGGTCATGGGTGTGCCTATCTTCAGAGGTCATTGGGCCCTGGACAAGGTCACCAGTCTTTCACAGGGCAACACAGAGTCACACACCTCAGGACAACTTAGAGAGACCAATTAACCTACTATTTTTTGGACAGTGGGAGGAAGCCGGAGTACTCGGCGAAGAACCCACGCAGCACCGGGAGAACGTGGAAACTCCATGCAGATCGACCCCAGGCCAGGGTCTGAACCCAGGATTTTATTGCCACAATGCAACAAATGCAACCAACTGTCCCCACCGTGCAGCACTGTCGGGAACCAATTCTGATTAATCCAAGATTTCCAATGATCTCCCCTCTCGCTCCGCTTAGTCCGACTTTGAACTTTGAGCTGCGTTGCTCTGGAGGTGAAAGGCCTTGAAAGCTTCTCAGAATGAAAATCTCCCAGTCTTTTCCATAATGAGATTTTTTCGCCCCTCTTTATCATTGACTTTTCCACCCTTTCACCTTGCTCTCACTGCGTTTATGTTCTCCATGGTCAGAGCCGTATCATTATCTATCTATTTGCACTGATTGTTAGCCCACCAGGCACAATGTGTCAGCATTTTGTAGACGTTAATTAGAAGTAGATATGGACCAAGGCTTATTGCTTATGTAAGTCCGTTTCCAGTGCAACCTAGAGCAGCTGGAGCAATTTTTCAACTTGTTTGGTAGAAAAAGAATAGACGCTAGAATTTGAGGGTGTGATCCCAAATGGCTCCATCTTAAAGGTTAATAATCCTTTTAATTAAAGGATAAGCCCTGTATTGAACACAAAATGTAATCACTGAAGGATTACCGAGAGATGTATATAGCCATAGCAATTAGTCCAATAATTAAGGCTTTAGTGCTGGACAGAGATGAGAGAGCTCTGGTGATGTGTCATAAAATTCATAGAGTTGTTAGAGCGGTGCAAACACATCCGCAGCAGCTTTACAGCACCACGCCTGCATGTGCACCCGGGGTGGTGGTGAAACATGGCGTCCCACCGGATGGAGCCGGAACAGCTGTTCTTCGTCTGAGCCTGGTGTTTCGCACAATATGATCGCTCCATCAGCAAGCCCGCTCTCCTAACAGCCACATCTGCATTCATCAAACACACTTATCAATAACCAGCAATAATAAATGATCTC
Organism: Poecilia latipinna; assembly: GCF_001443285.1. Lineage (NCBI taxonomy): Eukaryota > Metazoa > Chordata > Actinopteri > Cyprinodontiformes > Poeciliidae > Poecilia > Poecilia latipinna. Next base: position 186,353 of record NW_015113519.1, on the reverse strand, counting down.
AGCGGGAGCAAAATAGAAAAATGATTAAAAAAAAAAAGAAAAGGCGAGGGTGTATTCTTCAGTCACTGATTTTGTTCATCAATGAGGCAAAGTCATATGTTTTAATTAGACTTTTATTCACAGCAAATGTTCACAGAGCCTCGTTGTTTTTCTCTGCGTTAATGGGGACCAGTTGGGGTGGCAGCTGCTGATGACCGGTCTCCACGGGGGCCAACTTGTGTTTGTAATTGCATTTCGTCACCTACAGAGGGTGTTGAGAATCCTTGTTAAAAAGCTGGGGGGAAATCTCACACTAACAATTATTGTCGAGCAAATTACCAGGTAGGCAATATCTAAGCTGTCAGGAAAGGTTAGGAGAAATGAGGGGAGGAAGATGGACTATTCAGACATTCATCATGGCCATAGTGGCCACTTCCAAATTGAAAATTGGAGGGAATGCATCCTTCATTTTCTCAAAATCTGAATGAGTTAGCTCTGATTATGGCTGTGACTGACAGAAAGGGCCTGGATAAATAAATAGGTTTGTAATTCATTTCTCTGCTTTGTGTCTTAGATCCATTTCCACAGATAACTCCTCTCGGCTTTGGCATCAGCAACAAATGATGAACGAGATTTGACCAAAGTGGATCAGACTGCCCACCCGGACGGTGCATGTGCAACAGAAACACGACGCGTGCACATGAACACGTATTAATAGATCTCCTCGGGCTTCAGATGGTTTGTGGAGGATTTCTTCATTGGCACTGGCTGCGGTGGTACCATTGCACACTGCTGCCACATGAGATTTTTTTTCCCTCCACCATCTGTCTCTTTCAACTCCGTATATTACATTTACTCCATAGGCTTGGAAATGTAGCTTCCTCCTTTTAATGGGGATGCGAGGCACCATAAAATAAATATTCTCAGTTTCCTCCAGCAAGCAGGGCCGTCGCTGCAAGCCAGAAGGCATCGTTGCTGTTTATTTGCAACAGCATTGTCCTTTGAATTCCATTTATGGCAAGCTATAAATTGAATTATTGAAAAGCTATTGTTTGCCGCATGAAATCAGCGAAGCAGTAAAGGGGTTAAAGTCGTAGCGTGATAAAAACAATAAGCAAGGGTATGAAAAAAAATCCTCCCCAATCAGAGATGGGTCAATATTTAGCCTCTCACTGTGTCACAGGGTTTAATAGGATATGCTCCATGTGCATTTGTAGATTGCAGACTTCTGCTGAAAATGGGAAACTGTTTAAGCAGCAGTGATTCGATATCTTAAAAGTTTTATTCACTTACACATAGGCAAGTAGGTTTTGGAGCGGAAAGCTTTGAGACAAGAAAAAAAAAACAGATTTGAGTGTGAGAAAAACATCTAAACACCAGGATACCTCTGACAGACCAATTTCTTCCAGCCCTGGGCCAGTTTTGACATTAAGTGATGAGTTTCTCTGTTGTTTACAAAGATAACAGGAGTTCATATACATTCATCACTGGAATTAATATTAGTTTGGGGATTTTAATTATTGATTTAAAAAAATCAATAATTAATTCATTCAAAATATTACAATACATTTGGAAAAAAAACTTTGAATCTGTGGTAGATTTTGTGCTTTACATTCAGAAGCAAATATTTGTTTGAATGTCCCTTAACATGTTGTAGATAAAACAAGTGCTGTTTGAAGCCCATAACAAACAAGTTTCTGACATAATTCTGGCTGAATATTTCACCATTCTACTTATTAGATGTGGTAGCCCTTTAATTAAATTTATGCATTTCGTCGATTTTTTTTGTGGCCATGTTTTTAAGCACAGTCAGAGGCTTCATAGAAACTTAATGTATTTACCCATGTTGGAAAACCCAACTCTGTCCAGGTTTTAAGCACCTAGAACTGGCTCCCTAAAACCTTCCAAACTGTCCAACTTGAAATTTTCTGATTACTACATAAAGCTTCTTATGGAGCTCTATTGTATGTCTTTGGGGTGGGGGCGGGGGGTTTTAATATACTTGACCCTAAATACATAATTTTCACCACAATAAATTAGAATGTATTCATCCACACTTTAGAAGAAGAACAATATAAATGCATCACTATGCACCCAAGATAAATAAGAACTATATATAAATGCATGTTAATTTCTGACTGGGGTCGTGTATGGACAGAGTACATTCAACTCACTTTCTAACTTAATATTCTGTTCTTGTCAAAGAAAAGAAAAACACATTTTAAGCTCTTCAACTATTCAGAAAATTGCAAGGCACATATTTTATATTTTATTGAACATACATTTAAGGACTAATTGAAAAATTATACCTGAGAGATAAAGACCTCTCACAAGGAACAAAACAACAACAAAAAAAGCTCTTTTCAGTGTCTTAGCCATTTTCAAGCTGCGGGCATTGTTGATTCAAGGTAAGACCTGATATCATCGCCTTATAGGCTCGTATTTTTATTGTTGTTATCTTCAAGAATGGGCCTATTTTGTCATTTAATTGAGGCTCATGGGCTCGGCTGCGAAACGGCTCACGGGGGAATAAGACGTCAAGCGGCTGAATTTCCAGAGCCATTAACTGTTCCACACTCAATTAGAATGCATAGGATCCTGACATTTCATAACTTATGGGTCTCCAGGCTGATATAACCCCCGAGTATAAAGGAAGCCACAGTCTAAAGAGCCATAACCGGAAACTTAACATCCTCTTTAAGGCTTTAACCAATTGGTTTTTGAATCTCAGCAGTGAAAAATCAAGTCTGAAATGCATCATGTGATAAAAAACCCACCACATAGTCTCATGTTATTGCTCCTGCTGCTGCTTCAGTGATGTCAACATATTCTGCCACATATGATAAGATGCCACAAGCTACAGTTTCTCTAACTATCAATTAGATCCAGTTTCATGGCCACATTCTGCGTGTCTAATAAATCTTGCTTTATACAAGCAAAGAAAACAAGGCGGAATGCACACGTGACGAGTTTGTAATACGGCATAAATATGAAATATGAACAGCAGAAAATTGAAGCACTTAATAAAAAAGAAAACTGGGTTTGTTATGCTGCTGTGCGCAATCTTGGGAAAGGTGATGCTGACAATCAGAATTATGATGATAGAAATGTACTTTGATTGCCGTTTAATTTTCTTTGGTGATCTCTCGCCTCCACTATAACTCAGTTTGAAAACAGACAGGTTCTATTTGCCAGGTAATTAATAACAGGCCGCTGAGGCGAGATTTAGCTATTATTTCTAACATGGGCCGTGATTGTAAAAAGTACCTTTTCCAACATTACGATTGCATTCATTTATATCTTGTTATTCCGTGAATGCTTTCCCACAGTTTTAATTTGCACAAAACGAAGGCAAATTTTCTGCACAGCCGTCTGTGATCTAATTTAAAGAGAGTGCTGAAATCTGAAGATTTTCCAATTAATTCAAATTGATTGCCTGTATAATTTCGTATGTTACAAAAAGCAGAATTAATCTTTCATTATATGGAGCATGACTGCTGCTCCTAAGAGTTTCTTTTTTAACTTATAACTCATTCTAACACCTTGAAATAAGTCATATCTTTATTAAACTGAATCATCAAAAGCTTTGCCAAATGTAGAGGAGATGAGGATTAATAGAGTCTCATCTGAGCATAAAAAAAAGATAAGATCAGAAAATTGAAGCCAGAGGTGGGCCAATAGATCACAGTTTGCTGGGGGTCTCTGTAGGTGGCAAACTAATAAAACTTAAAATAGGTGATACCCCTCTGTCATGAAAGCGCCTTCAGCTAAACGTCCAAAATGGAGCCTCTCATAGGTCACCGCCGTCGTGACTTGTGACGATATGACAGATTAACGACTAGAGGTTGAGCCCTGTACTATGGGCCTCCCACAATCTCAATTATGTCCGCCTTAATGTACACTGAACAGCCACTATTGCAGGGCCATGGACGGGGTAAACACACATGCAGGAAACAGAGTAGTGACAGGATAATAAAGTGCCATGATTGATTCAAGTGTGCTGTGGGCCAGATCAGTTTATTGTGTGGGAGGAATGGTCCCGGATTGTACAAGACCAAGAGCTACCAGGCAGAGAGACTTCAAATACAAAGATCTGAGGGGGGAGGATGGGGTTTCATGTCGTTCGTTCCTTGATCACCATCATTGACATCATATATCCCTGGTGTTCTTATATTGCAAATCCTTACAGCAGACCAGCCAAGACATGGCTGTCAACCTGGCTGCTCTGGGCAAGGAGCAACAAGGCATAGTGGACTCCCTCTTCTTGGTTTAGTATTCGCAGATGTTTCTGTGCAACATAATTCCAATAATTCACGTAAATTTGTGGATTTTTCCCTGGAGCTTAACTTGTAAATGTTTGACAGGCTACTTTGCATGCTATTGGCTGGCGTTTGCAAAGCAGCCAATTGAGGAGCGACATTCATTTTCTCTGGCAGTGATTGGCTGTACCTTCAAGAACAGAGATAAGAAAGACCCGGGATCTTAGCTTTTGCAGTAATGCAAAGGTGGTTTCCACTATGTGTATTAAAGCATATTAAGGTATATTTGGTGGCTGAACTGTTAATGTAGGCAGTTATGTTTTTTGAGGGAATCTCCGGTATTCACCGGTCTTAGCTATTCATAAGCAGTGTAGTCTCCAGACCTCCCTGGGGATTCACCTTTGCCCATTCCAAATCTGGAGGAGCTGCAAAGATCCCTGGCTCAGGTGGCATGGATCTGTTGAATCTGTTGAGAGGACAACCAACTATTAGCTCTACAAACCTGGCCTTCATGGATGAATGACAAAAAAAAAAGAAGGCCACTGTTTAAAGAGAGCTATATAAAGTACAGTTTCCCACAAAGTCACTTAGGAGAAACACCTACAAGTGAAACACTACAGCAAAAAAGTTTATTTGAAATCACCACTCCCATATTGACAAATGGTGATGGCAGCATCATTCTGTGGGGATGCATCATAGCAACCAAACAGAAGCTAGTTAGATTTTAAAGCTGCTGATGTGGTTGCACGAAATATTGTTTCAGGGAGCTCTGTTTCAAGATTTATGTGTAAAAAAAAAAAAAAAAAAAAAAAAAAAAAACAGAAAACCATACTTCCCTTTTTTCCACTCAACATTTTGAATTTAATTCTATTGGCCACATATAATTCTAATAAATTCTACTGACGTCTGTAGCTGTGATGTGACAAAATGTGAAAAGGGGTTCAAAGTGTGAGATTTTTTCGTCAATGGTGTCAAAAACGTGTCCTACCTACCTGACGCGTTGCCAGCACCTTGTGTTTGTCTCTGCCCGCACACTGGAAAGACAGTTAATGCATATTAATGGGACCTATAAAAGAAACTAATTGAGCATTCCGGATCTTGCTGAGTTGAGCATCTGTGAGTGACACTGTGCAGCTCCAGGACCTGCACCAGACTGCCTTTATTAGCTCTCTGAACTGGGATGTAGGTCAGGTCATTAAAAGCAGGAAGGGCTCTCTTTCACTAAATGCTGTTGTGACAGCAGCGATTCTGACACCCCAGTATTGCAACTCCGGTATACAGCAACTGAACGGTGGATGCATATTTCAGAGAAGGCTTCATATAATGGATTATTGCTCCGAAACGTTAATCCTAGTTTAAAGAGCTTTAATTAAGCACAGTAAAATACAGCCACATGAACCCCATGAAAATCAACAGTCCTCCATATGATTGCTGAGTGAGCACGCTGGTAAAGATCAGCTTATGAGTAATAATCCTTAAATCTACTATTGTTTGGGTAATTTTGATAATGACCAGTACACAGATTTTGAGTTTAAGAGCTTTTTTTTTAATAAGCTGTGTGGCTAATTACAAGGCACTGTAAGGTCTTAATAAGTCACTGTTGGAGCCACTTTATGTTATTTGTATTATTGTAACTTATCAGCACAAGGGGGAGTAAAAATGCTACCTGCCACTGTCTCCACTCCGGTTTAATCCAGGTGCATTGGTGCTCAGGTGTGATGAGGTGGGACAAAGGCAAACAGTTTTTTTTTTTTTTTTTTTTTACCGTGTATCAAAACACTCGATGTGCATCGAGTGTTAATGGCACCTTTTTGCGTCATTATGTCAAATGAATTTTGGAACCTTGAAATGGAAGCAAGTCGTGCAGGGACTTTCCTGGAATAAGGAAAACATAGACATTGTTTTACTACAAGAAAATGATTAGAGAGCATTTATTTTACATGTGTCAGAACAACTGTAGATTGGTGGATGAGATTTGATTGGTGAAGTTGGGCCTCATAGTTACTGTTAATGTATTTCCTGGTTGCTGTGAAACTGTTGGATTCATCAAAAATGTTCTCAAAAGAGCATAAAGAAATGTATATCCCCTCCCCACACAGCAGGATGGCTGCCACCCAGGATTCATTTGGCTGTTTGATAATATTTCTGGTGGCTAAAGATATCTCAAGTCACTGTGTGGAAATTTGTTCACTCAAATTTCCTCCCATAAGCTTGAAACAAGAAATAGTAACTAGGAAATCACTGAACCATTTTAAGTGTAGCAAACAGCAATAATTTTTCACCAAATGACCGTTTTCACTTCATTTTGTGTTCACCTATGCTAGAAACTTTGACTGTGCCATTTCTTCCAGGCCACACAGTTAATAATCAGTGCAGTGATGAGGATAAACCATGTTAACACATGGAGCCTCTGTTCCTGAGCAAACTGGAGAATAGGTGTATGATCAGGAGGAGGTTCAACCAAATCCACACTTGTGAAATTTATCTAGGAAACGTTTATCAGCCTGTGTGGGTCATCACAGGAGACATCCTTCTACCAGCTGGTCATAGAAGCCACTCAGCTACTATATAGATACAGTTACAAGTCATTTAAAAAAATTCACCAGACATTCTTCATGTCAGAAAGATTTAAAGAACATTAACATTCCTCAAATTAATTTTACAGCAGATCCATAATAACACTGATGTTTGTGCTGCTGCTGCAGAGCAGAGTAGCTGGAAGTGGTTAGAGAACGTTGAACCCTGCAGAATGATTTGTCTTTACCCTGTCTTTTTTTTTTCTGGATGCCCTGTGAGTACTGAAGTGAAAAGACATATTTTTATTGAATAATTCCTTAGCAGAGCCATTATTCCTCCAATCTGAGCTGGATCTTAAATAAAGTTTCAAACTGGCACGATGTTCTCACAAATACAAGCATGAACTGAGCTTTAATCCTGTCTCCTCTCTTTGTTCAACATCAGGAAATTCAGTCAGTCCTCGTGTGAACAGGAGCGTGGCTGACAGGGGCAGCCGAGCGATGATTGGTTTACGGATCTCTGCTTTCTCCAGTGACTTTAAGGTCACTAAAATTTACAATCAAATGGCTTATGAAACTTTAGCGAAAGCCTCCCAAAACTCATGACAGCAAGATGAAAAACAGTCGGAGGAATCTGCTTGACCTCACGCTGTGGTCCATGTCTACACTGTGCTGTTGTTTGTTTTTTTTTTTTTTTTTTTTTTCAGATGCCCTGCATACGTACGGTACGCATGTTTGTTTTAGCAGACAGAAGGTTGTTAAGGACCGCATATGGAAAATGGATTTGATAGACAGACACTGTATGGTGCGTACAATGTTGCAGATAAGAATTATGGTGCATCTCAAGCTGCAGTCACTCTTTAAGTTTCAGTTTGCAAGACAATAGATTAACTATGGATGGCTTAAAAAACAATCTAACACACAATCGAGCTTCTCCAAGAATGATTTGCTTGTTGGAGTCTAGGATAGGTTATCACAGTTGTCATGAGGCATTGGCCTGTGAGGGATTCTCACAGAATAATGGAAAGTGTATAAAAGTACCATGATGTCACTTAGCTTATTGACATAAAAATTTAAAAAATTGTGTAATAAAGGTTTTTGGCTACAGCCCTTATTTCTATCAGATTTGGTTTTTAACCATCCAAAACCATCACTTTTCTGTATCTGAAGTCAGTCATTTGTTGACTGCTTGAGTGAAATTTGCTGTTATGCTGAAAAATTTCATCTTCAGTTTTCAACCAATCAACTGAAAGTTTTGGTTCAAAATGTTTTGAACTGTATTAAAATTAATACTGATTAGGGGAAAAAATATACAATTTTCAACTGAAGAAAAGTAACCATAGACCATAATCATGCCATTTCCATGCCTCACTGGTGGTACTTTGTTGCTCTTTTGGTGTGCTGAAAATAAGATATTTTTAACAGAAATGTAAGGTTTCAGAGAAGTGCTTTCATTTGGATGCACTCAATACATGACTGGTTCTCCTTTTGTATGAATTACTGCATCAGTGCAGCATGGCCTGGAGGCGATAAGCTTGTGGTTCTGCTGAGGTGTAGGAAGCCCAGGTTGCTTTGACATATCAATCTTCGGAAACCTGCAGTTATAAGGTTTGTGCTGGAGATTTCCGAATAAAACCTGCATTAAATAGACTTCAAATGTAGCAACTGTATGACTGTTGATGTTGTCCTTCCGAATCTGGAACTGTTCAAAACCTAGTTGTAACTTCATATTGCTGGATGATAAGTCTCTAAATCAAATATGTGTTATCTTGGGCTAAATAAAGTGCTATACAAGTACAAGTCATTTACTATTAATATTTTTTAGAATGATTTCAAATGTGGGTATATGTTATGAATATTGAGAAAAGCCATCATTTTATCGTAATCTGGAAATTGTTGAAAAATCCAACATTATGAGTCAATGTATTCATTGGGAAAAATGCTAAGAAATTATTATTTTAATCTAAATCACTGGTGCCAGAATTACTGTTACTCTAAGTAAGTTTTCATTTGTGATCCATGAATTCACTGGCCCACTACTTTTAGGTTCTCTTCAAAATGGGAAAGAATTTGTTGTTTGTAAATCACCAAACAACGTGTATTTATCTTGGAGTTTACACCTACTACAGTACAGAAGCAAATTGTCAAAAGAAGCGAGAGTTCTTAGTTTTGACACCTTTGACAGGCAGAAAAAGTCTGCTTGTTTTGATCTGTTGATGTGAAACTTGACAGATGTGTAAATCTATATACACATACATATATATACTTAATGCTTTTTTCACACAAAAGGGCAATAATTGTCAAATAAGCAGAGATAATAAATTAAAGTCTATTAAGTAATTTTCCAGCCTAAGTCAACAAGTACTCCCACAGAAAAGCTTCAGTGGCTGCAGATGGCAAAGACACAGAGCTAAACTGCAGTTTCTGCTCTTGAGATAGAAAGGAACCCGCTCGGCTGTGTGCAGCATCCAGCCATGGAGATTAACACGGAGCCATCAGCAGCATCGCAGTCCCTCCCTACCCTGCTTGTGCTGTCAGGCCGCCTCCTAGCTGCTTGTCAGAAGCTCCGACGAGGAGCTGTAAAAACCTTTTCCCCTCTCCTTAACAACTGCAAAACAACACGCACACTCTCCGACTGAGGTGCCTGCTTTTCTGAGGCCTCTGACAGGACGTGCTGCAGGCACAAATTGTAATTCATAAAGGTTAAGGGGGTCAATGCCTTTTATTACCAGTCTGAGTGCATCCAGCTTGATGGGGCGGGCATGCAAATGGAATGTCTCACAGCGGTCTATGCAAGAACTCAGACAGCGAGTGCGTGCATGCCGGCTAAAGTGGGGGAAGTAAAAGGCGGGTAAAGGGTGGCGTAGTGTAGTGGGATGGGCTGCACTCTCCACCTTCCACAGCCATGTAGGGACCACACAGCCGCTGGCCGGTTAATTAGATAGTATGACATTGACCTCAGGTAGTTAATGGCCACTTTGATATGTGCTGTCTTGCAATTAATGCAGTGTAGATGTTCATGTTTTACCATTTGGTTAGATGTGACCTATAAGATGCTGCATTACACTCTGGCCTAGTGTTCACTCTTTGGTTTTACATCTTGCATTACTAGAAATTTAAAAAAAATAATAATAACTGAATATATTTTATGGTAATTTTGCTTTGAAAATCCTCTCGCACCACACAAAAAAATAAATCAAACAGCATTGTAGATTTTAGTATAGAACCAAATTCTAAAAGGGGAGGATAAAACTTTTTACATCCTTATGTTAATACTGAGATAAGTAATACAAATATTATATTTTCTCGCCTGCTAGAAACATTTTAAAGGAATAAAATCATGTTGTTTCATCTTGTAGGTGCAGCTACTATAACCCCAGTAACAAAGGCAACGAACACATCAGACACCATTACGCCCTCTTCTGGATCTTTAGTAGAACAACAATACTCTTTTTGTTCCCAAAACTGTTGCTAAAGTTTATTAATCGTTGACAAATACGGAAAAAAAAAGTGAGATTGTACTGATAAAAAAAAACCCAGAGAAAATAAAACTTTACTAGATGAGATTATAAACTACAAGGATTTGCAACATTTAGTTCGTCATAATAATGCGGGGGGGCGGGTTGTTTGTGTTCCATAGCATAGAAGTAGGCAACCTGTGTGGCTTAGGTATATGCAATGGTTGAATAATTAAACTTTTCAATATTTAATTTAAATGTTTTTTTTCTTTATTGTTTTGTTTTACACATCTTAATATAAATATACAAATTTAAAACAACACTATAAAATTCAGTTCTCTAAATCATGTACAAAGTTTCAATTTTATATGTAAAGTAATTGATATATACTTTACATTTGAACTTCAGGAATTTTTGGAGCAAATCTAAGAGCAATGCAATGAAAATGTAAAGTTTTAAGTTTTACAGGTACAGCTCAATAATTTAGAAAAGCTTTAAAAAGAGAATTTGTTTTAGTAATCTTATTCAAAAAGTTAAAGTCATAGATGCACTGAAAAGTTAAGTGGAACAAAAATGTCATAAAAACAGTGCACATGAAACAGGGATAACTGCAATATTGGGTGGGTCAAATGAAAACCAGTTTTGCATCTTGTGTCAAGGCCCTAGAGATCAAAGGAAGAGTGGAAAGTGTAGAATTTTAAAAACTAACAGATTGTTTTATTCGCTATTAAAATGACAGCAATAAAGCTAATGAGTATATTTAATAGCTTCACTTTTTGAAGCGACACTTTTGACCTCTTTGCTGATATTCCAATTTTTTAAAGATGCTCCTGTGCGCAAAAGGTTCTTTTGGGAGCGACCTGGTTATCCATGCTTTGTTTACCGTTGCAAACCAGCATAGCCTGCAAAATAAACTACTTTCTCACATCAGACTATGTGATGTCTGATGTGAGACATCAGACATCAGTGATCAGTGATGTCTGAAGGCCATGTTTGTTATTATTGCGATTCATTCTATTGTGTAAACTTTACAAAATGAACAGGCTTGGAATCATGTTAGACCAAAGATGAAGTAGAATGAAATGGTGAGAGCCAGAACAAAGAAAAGCAAAAATAAAGTAGAATAGTGTTCAGCTGTCGTTTCCTATCTTAATGAATAAGATCTGTCACTGTCTTCTACAGTGTTTGGTTCATACTGTGTGTAATGCACCAGCTGATTCTCCTCACTGCCTAAGAGGTTAGGAATCTGTGGCTTTATGTTCACTGTGAAACTGAAAAGATCATACCTGAGGAGCCACTGGGACTCTCCTCCCTTTAAGCCTTGTGTGCAGCAGAGGCAGGCTCCCTTTGCTCATTACCTTTCCATCACAGACCAGCTGCTGCGGAGTCATTCATCACGATTATAAATCTGCCTACTGCTGGTAGCCTACAGCTCCGCCATCAGCCTGCAAGTCACAAAGATATCACCGTGAGCCATCAGCCGCTCCGGACACAGTGCTAAATTAAACAGGTGCTGGTTAAAAACAGGTTGTTGTTGTTTTTTTTCTTGTAGAAGAAAAAAACTAAATTCTGAGACTCAGAATCCTGCATGGTTTGAAGAATGTCTTTAGAAAATAATTAAATCGGACCAGTGTAAGACATGGTTGATAAAAGAAATATATCTAAAGAACATGAATGTCAAAAAGGTCTTGTCTTAGGAAACAACAGCTACCTGACACATGACTGAAAGATGCAAACATATTAGTGCAAGATGCCTATATCTGATTATTCAGATGTTGATGAGAGTTGCCACAGATTCGCCGATAATGAGAAACCAGCATTAAGTTTATGGTTGTGAAATAGACAGAAAATGAGAGAAAGATTTCATTTCTTTAGAAATGTATTGCTGCCTCCGACAGTGTTTTTTCAGTGTTGCCCTGTCATATGTCTTTCAGGGTCTATAGCATGCATGTTCCTGATAAAGAAAAGCATTTCCAGTGGGTAGAGTACACAAAAACTTAGATAAATTACTGTCAAACTATTTTTAATCAAGTAAAGGTGAAAAGTAGTTGTAAATAACACTGAGTTAATTTCTTTATTTGCTTGCATCCCTTTTTTAAATTTTGCCTTTTTTAAATTTTAACTATGATTAACTTCCTGTTTGATGTTTGTGTTTTGAAGGGACAGTTTCCTGTTTTACTGTTAACAGAAAAGCAGCTTGATAGGAATAACTAGACCCTCTGCAAGTTTTTGTTTTTTGTTCCCGTTATGCTCGGTCTGAAAAAAAAAAAACAAAAAAAAAACATGGGTGGCTCTGGTCACTAGCTTTAAGACACAATGGCCAACTAGCTCTAGGGTTCACAAACCTTCCAAACCTCTCAGCTTAATTCCGACCATTCTTTCAATCGATCTTCCAACCCTAATTCCAACCCTCCATCCAAACTACTTTCCAACCCCAGTTCCAAACATAAGTGAAAGATGTTTAAAGAACAAAAATGGCCAAAGATGAATGAACATTAATGTTCATATGAACAAAAATGGCCATGAATGGTCATGAAGATATGAACATTCATCTTTGGTCATTTTTTGTTATTTCAACGTCTTTCACTTACAGGACTATGTTGCTTTGTCCTGTGTTAATTTTCAATAAAGTTTTGGTGACGTGACCTTCCACTTACATCCGGGTCTCTTGTACATCACGACGCGCAGGCGCTCTCTCCTCCACTGTGGTTCGACCTCTGCAGTCGGTAAGTCTGTAATGGCAGTTTGAATGAGAAGCGAATCTTCATAAATCTATATTCATCCTCTCGCTTAGCTTTACTTTGCTCTATAGAAGTGTGAACAGCATGCAGGATGGATGTGAATAGACATTCAAATGTCTTTATTTTGTAAGTTGGGTATTTTTACAGCCATTTGACCTTACTTCTCTCCGCTCTTCCTTCTTCAGAGAGACCCGGGCTTCTACCAGATTTGACCGAACCGGTTAAAACTACCTAAAGTACAAGATGTATGCCTGTGCAAAGTTTGTGTCCACGCCGGCTGTGGTGAGTTAAAAATCTCCTATCCGAACTGTTTAGTTATAGTTACGGTTTATCATGTAGGCCTCCGATTGAACTTGACTAGCTTGATGCCAAGGGTATCCGCCGACTAGGCCTGCAGGGTTAGCCAGCAGCTAATGCTAAACCTAGCCCAGGCTCTCTTACAGAAAGCAGTACATCAACGTTTGCATGAGCTGTGTTTTAGGGCTCTAGGGTTAAAATGTTTTACTACAATTGCTCTTACTCTTAGCGGACATCTTTAATGAATGTTTTTGGGTAAGGTCATTCAAACTCATTGTTAGCCCAACGAAGCTAACCGTGCTGCAAGAATTAAAAGCATTTACATTCAAAGTAATTAGTTTACATGTTCATCGCTTGTCTGACCATACTGTCAGGTGTTTGTAGCCGTGACACTTTCCTATCTCCAAGGTCATGTTACCGGATACAGATCTTTTAATAAAAATAATCTATGTACTCTGCAATAATATCTAACAAATTCTACAGTAATGGAAACTAAGGACATTTTAATTGCTGATCTACTATTTAACATAACTAAATAAACTTGTTAGTGTAAACAACATTGGGAGGCTGCTTGAATGCCATACTTGGCATTCAAACACTGGCATTCAAGGTGCCTTTCATATGCACTTGTATGTGATAAAAAGGACAGGTTTTTTGCCATTAAAATTAATTAAATGCAACTTATTTATTTATTTTTTTTTTGCATGTTCTGTTTTTTCAGGTGCGTGCTGGTTCCCGGGCTCTTTACAGACCCCTGTCTGCCTCTGTACTGTCCAGGCCTGAGGCCAAAACAGAGGTCAGGATTCTAAGCTTTTCACCAGCTGTTTACATTTTTAAATAGTATTTTAATGTTTGACAATATATTCTCTGCATTCTAATGAAAATGAGTTGAGTAATTGTGTGACTTAATGAAGTTGATGGGGAAAATGCTGTATTTGTTTTACTCTGGTAAAATTTCATATTGAAATGTTGACGCATGTGTCCTAACTTTAAGTCATAACTGGTTCTTTCGTGGTTTATCATATTCAACTTTGTCATTGTTGATCTTTTATTGCACTTAGACCTTAAAGAAGACTGACATTTAGTCCTTTCCTGCTGCAGAGCACGGTTGCTGTGATGCCACAGAATCCCCTCACCCAGGTTTCTCTGAGAGGCTTCCAGACCAGTGCCATCAGCCGGGACATTGACACTGCTGCCAAGTTTATTGGAGCAGGAGCTGCCACAGTTGGAGTTGCTGGATCTGGTGCTGGAATTGGGACTGTGTTTGGTAGTCTCATTATTGGCTATGCCAGGTTTGTTTTTAATTTTAGCAACAACAAAAAAATAAAAATATGTAGCAACAGTTTACACACTAGTGTTTTTATTGTATTGATTTCCTTGTTGTCTACAGGAACCCATCTCTGAAGCAGCAGCTGTTCTCCTATGCCATCCTGGGGTTTGCTCTGTCTGAAGCTATGGGACTCTTCTGTTTGATGGTCGCTTTCCTTATCCTGTTTGCTATGTAAAATCATCCCCCTGCAACAGTTTCCTTCCACAGATGTGACTACATATTTTATTGTGGCTACCAAAATTGTTCCGTGTTGGTGTCATGGAAATGTACATTTTTCAAGTCTTTCAGACACTGTCCAAATAAGCAAAACATGTATTGTACAAATGTAAGATCTTACACAATTAAAATACATGGATTTGACTATTTAGTAATGGCAGTTACTTTTGTCTGGAACATCACACTGTTCAAATGGGAAGCGTTTAGCTTTTGTGAATGTCATCTTTTTCAGTGTAGGATTTGCTTAGATCTGCCACAAATCAGCCTCGTTTTCACCTAGCCTTTTGGGGTCCACCTTAATGACTTTGACATTCAGCTGCAGTTAATACTGTAATTAGACAGCAAGTGGCAACTTGCTTTTGTATATGGCACTGAATAAACTTAAATGATTTAATTGAGTTAAATGTTTCCTTTTCCTTCGCCACCACAATGTTTCAAAAGCTACAAAATAGTCATTAAGCTTGACTGATTAGCTCTTCACTGACTAATTAGAAAAAAAAAATACTTTAAACAGTGAAGCTTTTGTCCAGTGCTTGGGGAACTCTTCAGGGGCAGCTTGAAGACTATATTTTGAGCTCTATTGTGCACAGCTGCTTTAGTTTCAGTGTATGTTGCACTTCATTCCAAATCATCAAAGTAAATGTCAAAATGAGTAGTTTAGAACCCCCCTACAGATTCCTACACAAACATTTCTGTTATGGATTCTGCCTTACAGCTAAATGGGAGGGGAAACAAATCCAGCTTTGAAATTTATAAAATATTAGAGATGGTTTACATGAACTGTACTGCTGTATATTACATCATATGGGTTATATATATATATATATGTATGTAACTTAAATTGCTGCATTGGCTAATCACTTTGGCATTGTTACTATGCCAAGCACAGGTTCCTCTATTAGCAGCCTTCAACCGATCTACATTGTTGGTTCGGGTGTCATTTTTATTTTTTAGTGTTTGGGGTTTATACCAAGCCAGTTTGCTGGCTAATCAGACAGTTGTATGGTTGTTGAATCATGTTCTGATACTTGCTGCAATGCAAGGCCTGCTTTAAAATGAAGTCTCTAAAGCTTGTGAGCAATGTAAAGCATTAAGTACCAAAAAAATATCCTGGAGAATGTGCTGCTTCTTAATTTGACTAAGCCTGGTGGACCAACACCAAAATATGCCTCCCTTAATCATCACCAACTGTTAAAACATCACAATTGAGGCCATACTGCTTGGATTTTTAACTCTCCTCTCTTTTCCATGGACCAGGTAAGATTCTTCTATTGTTTTACCTTTAGGAAGGATTTAATGCAACAAATGTGAGTTGTTCTGGGTATGTCCATGTGGTGGTTCTTCAAGAAATGACTCCATCACAAGTTGACACCTTGTGAATCTCCCCCAATGGCATTTTCATCACAATCCTCTAAGACTGTGACAGTACCTCTTGTTTGTGCATCTTCTTCCACACCTTTTCCTTTCACTCGATTTTCCGTTGATAGGCTTGCAGCAATCTGTTAGTTTATTTGTTACTTTTGCCAGTGGCAGTCTGCTGGACACTGAAGTAAGAAATGATGTCCAGCAGAACTGCTCTCTGATAATATACTAGAGCAGCTCTTCTGTATTAAAAATTTATTAACATTCTTATGCAGCCGTTTTGGGGTTTTAATTTCTTGTAATCTATTAATCCTCAAATTTAACTGAAATAAACCTATAAATTGTATCACTTTGTGTCTAATTAATCAACATACCACAAGTTAAACAGGCTTATCTAACATTTGAAGATGTTTTATTAATCATTCTTTCATAATCGTATCTTGTACCTTCTCGTCTCTTCAATGAGAATCGCTCTTGTGTGGGTGTAAGGTTTACGGAAGACGTCGACTTGCTCTCGCGATACTTTGGACAAGCCGTGGGATTTTAGAAATCGAGGGTTGTGGCAGAGGGGGTAAGTGACTACATAAACTGATAACGGACGTGTTCTCAACTGTGTTAAAATACAGCATCTGAGTGACCGTGGGCTACTCTTGTTTGGCGCAATAAAACCAGAGCTAAACTAGACGCAGACGTCTCATATGTTTACAGTGACAGTTAGCTTCTAATATGGCGACGACTGTGTGTCAACGCAGGGCTAAGGCTGCTTCATGGAAGCGACTGGAACCAGATGAACCTCTGTAGCATCCTTACAGCTGTTCTGTGAGCGCAGGGTGATTATTTACAGGTCAGATATGGGACCCCCGATAAAACAAACTAACTTTTGTGTTTGAATAAAATTATCTTTACGTTTTCTATGAGAACATGGACTTGTAAGCAACCACCGCAACCGCCCCTTATCGATAAGGCTTTGTTCAGATTTGCTCAGAGCCTTCACATTTACAATCAATGCTGCGTTTATTTACGTTAGTATGAACTCTGATCTTTGGCAAAAATCTAACTATAGCAGTAAGGTTGTTTCACGGCAACATGTATAAAAAAAAAATGGAAATTCGTTCCCATATTTAGATCAAACTTGTTTTTTTGTTTAATTATAGGTGGAAGTAAAAGGAACTCCTTAATATGAGTGATGATAAACCTTTCCAGTGCACTGCTCCTGGGTGTGGACAGGTAAATCCCTGGAGTTTTCAGTCATTAAAAATTGCATTAAAATAAATAACAGACTTTATCATATATCCTCATATATATATATATATATATATATATATATATATATATATATATACATATATATATATATATGTATATATATATATATATATATATATATATATATATATAAAGTGTTACAGTAAAAAGTAACCAAGATGTTTTTTTGGATATGTATATGATCCTTATCATGTATCCTCATTTATATATATATATATATATATATATATACATATATATATATATATATGTATATATATATATATATATATATATAAAGTGTTACAGTAAAAAGTAACCAAGATGTTTTTTTGGGGGGGGGTGGGCCCAAAAAAAAAATTAATTTTTTTTTTTAATGTTTTTTTTTTTTTTTTTTTTGTCACTTTTATTTGTACCACACATAGAGATTCACAAATGAAGACCATTTGGCTGTCCACAAACACAAGCATGAGATGACACTGAAGTTTGGCCCAGCAAGAAATGACAATCTTATCATTGCAGGTGAGTGCACTACTAGTTTCAGGTGGGCTACTTAAATAACAAGTATTTTATCCCCAAGCCAGTTCACTTACAATAATGTCCATTTCAGACCAAACTCCTACACCCACCCGCTTTTTAAAGAATTGCGAGGAAGTCGGTCTCTTTAACGAACTTGCAAGTCCTTTCGATCATGACTTCAAAAAATCGGCCGAAGATGACATCAAAAAGGTGCTAAACTTGCTTCCAGATCATCTTACTTTAGGGTCCATTTTGAACTTTTTTCCTGATCATCCTTATTCTGTTTTTGGTCCTTGTTTTGCAGCTACCCCTGGATTTGTCACCGCTTGCTACACCAATTATACGCAACAAAATTGAGGAACCCACAGTTATAGACGCACATAGAGACAGTCCACTGCCTCATCCTGAATCCACTACAAGTGACGATAAGGTAAAGCTTAAAAAGCTACCCCTTGTTGACTTGTGGCTTGTGATTTTCTCCTGATTGTCTTATCAATTTAACTGCTGTAGAGTTTGTGGATTTACTGCTATGAGCTGCTTGAAATAGGGTACTTGTGTAATGATAACTATCGGGCCAATGTTGTGCATTAGCCCGATAGTTATCGGGCCAAAGAAGATTTGCTTCTTCTCCTGATAAATGAGTGACTCCATCATGTTAGAGGTGTACAATTAACTGATCTGGTGTTGATGACGCATTCCTGCAGCTATGGTCTTGTATGGTGTTTTCAGGACTTATCTTTGCAGCCAGCCTCACTGCCAACATCCACTATAGTCCACCCTGCATCCCTCCAAGTTCCCAATGTACTTCTAGCAACCACAGAGGCTAGTGTTGTAATACAGCCAGCTCTCCCATCGCCAACATCTAGCTCTGTTATTACTCAAGTCCCCTCCACTAATAGGCCTATAGTGTAAGTAACAAAATGCGTCCATTTAAAAAAAAAAAAAAAACATCTTAGTTTCTACAAAATCACTTGTGCAGTATATTGTGGTGAGCTTGCATTTTATGCAGCATGCGCTTGTTCTTTTGTTGTTGTTATCTTTTTTTTTTAATTCATTTGCATTCTGAAAAGTTTTTGTTTAGCTGCAAAGAAATTATGTTCCATCAAGTTAAAAAAATATATATATTGGTGTTGTTCAGATACTGTGTTTATTTTTTTGAGTGAGAAGTGAAGTAAGAGATTGGGTTTTGTATTTAACCTTCGCTATTAGGAAGCACTTTTCAACCGAGTGTCCATAATCTTTGGCTGTTTGACAAAGATAAAAAGTTAAGACTGACTGGGAGTCATGATGGTTAAACATTAGATTTTTTTTTTTATTACAAATTTGCTCTCAGGCAGAGTTGAACAAATCAACTGAATTTAGACTGAAAACCTAGTGCTTCATTCAGAAGTTTTAACACTTCCTTGAAGGTCATAAACTGTGAATCTACTTACAACACTGAAGCCTGATCTTGAAAGTGCTACCTTGATCCTTGACATTTTGCACAAAAAGGGGCTAATTTTAAGCAAACACTGATTCTGTAAGGACGAGTTGAGAGATATCCAACCAGAATTATTCCAGAAGCTTGTTGATGGCGGTAAGAAATGTGTTTTCAAGCGACAACTAGCAAAGGGACGTTCAACTGAAAATGAAAAAGGATGCATTTGAAGCATGTTTGTATGTTTTTGATGCTGGATTTGAACACAAGTTTGAATGTATTTTGGTTAGAATTCTTGACGGTTCTTCTGTGTGTGTGTGTAGCAAAGCTAAGTACATTATTTTTTGCTAATCCTACCTTTACCTTTGTTCTAAGAATATAGTACTACTTGAGTATAGGAAGTAGAAAACCTTTTGAATTCAGTAGATTTGTGAAGAAGAAATTTATTTTCTGGAACGAGTATTTATGATTGCAATGAACACCAGAAGAGTTTGACAAACTCAGTTGATTCTTCTGTATCTGCCATATATCACTGTATCTGGGCAACACCGATCATTGTTATCAGGTCTCATGTAAAGTCTTTTTTTTTGTCGAGTTGTTCCTGTATGGTCTGTGATATTTGCATTTTAGAGTAGAGGTTTAGGAACTCTTTTTTTTTTTTTTTTGTTTCCTTTATCTCATCTCTGTCATCTAAATATGTCATAATTGTATGCTGATAATCACTCTGTCTTGTAGGGATTTTTTTTTTCCAAGTCAGGTTGTGTGGAGTTGTCAGCAGTCAGTATTTTACATTCAGCAGATTGTGACCAGAGTTACCGTAGTTTAAATACATACTTTTGACCAAAGAGTGGATAAAATGACTTGGATCTGAAGCGGACATGTTCTAAAATGAATATCTTAAAACATTTCCAGCCCCAAAAAGCTAATGTTAATGGTGTTTTTATGAACCTTTACACTGCTGTCTCTTTTTTGGTCAGAAACTTTAAAGTTTCTGGTCTTTAAGAAAAAGTGTTAAATTTGAAACTTGCATTTCAAATCATGAGGTGATTCAGTTTCTCTGTTACGTCACTTAACCTTCTTTGTTTAGCTAAGCAGGAGTTTAATTGACAAAAAGCATGGATGCTCAGTTTAAATAGCTGATTCATGCAAATCAAATAACTGTGTAAGTTTGGTACTTACCCTGGTATTACCAGTTACTAGCACCAATCAAAATTACTTTCTTTTTCTTTCGATAAGACTTGGGCTACTGTTTACAGCAGGTAAAGCACTGACTGTTGACAATAACTCTGCAAAACCTGAATTAAAACTGAATCAGTTTATTCCTTCAAGACATCCTGTTTATGTATTGATTGCACAGTTGTTTTGTGTTTTACTTAATTGTGGTTTCTTTTCTCTTTTAGCCCGGTGACTGGTACCTTCCCTGTGCTCTTACAGTTGCCTAATGGCCAGACCATGCCAGTTGCAATACCTGCATCAATTACAAGTTCAAGTGTACATATCCCAACTACAATCCCAGTGAGTGCTCTGCCAAAAATAATTTGCTTAATTTGAGTATTCCAGAAATTAGATTCTGTGTCGTATCAGCTCTTTTGGATTTTCTGTATTTTCTCCCGTACAAACGCAGAATTCAACCGCTTTAACAAATAAAGGTACTATGTAGAGGTTCAATCGTCCTGTAACTGGAATCAGCCGACTTTTAGCTTGAGGAATTGGCTGGTTACGGGTCAGCACCGAACTGAAGAGTCCTATGTTTGGCAAACAGTGAGGTTTGCTGACATGCTAGCTTCTCTTTTTAAATGCAAATTAAATTACTCGGAGCATATTCTTGTTTTAAAATTGACCTGGATACACATTTAAGTAAGTGCGAAATTATCTCGCCTGAAATATTTCTCAAAAACGCATAAAACACATCACATTGTACAGAGGTACTGAGATATTCTCTCTCGTGATTTGGCAGTCACCTCAGAGAATGAGAGGTTGAGGGAAATAATGAACTTACAAGTAAAACAGTCTGTCAGTGCTGGAAAGAAACAGGATTTAGCTAAGCTGCTTCAGGCTTGAGGCCAGGATGCCTTACAGAGCTCTGTCCTTGTAGAATTAAACTACCAGGTTTTCATCTCTGGCACAATTGAGAAATGTTTTTTTGATTGTCTCAGTAACACAAACCTCAGGTGTGGTCCGAATAGTGCAACTCCCTCACGTGGATGCCTGTCTTATTTTGCGTTGCCGCCGCGATTGTCTGCGTGGAACGCTGAGCAGCAGATGATTATCTCCTGATAGAGGCACAGCAGGGAGAAGTCTCCATCTCCCCTGTCTGCTGGGGATAAGGAGAGCCTCTGACAAGTAAAGAAGGGCAGAAATAGATGGAGAACACGAGCCACCAGTGGGGCTCCCTCTTCCTCGATCATCTCCTCCTCCCCACCCCTCCCTCACTGTCTCGCTGTCAGCGGCTGTGAGAAGAGGCCTGAATTTGGCCTTCTGACTCGCGTCTCTCCATCCTCTCCTCAGCTTCCCTGTCCATATGCTCTCACTCAGGCAGGCAGAGGTTCATTAGCGTGCACGCTGCATCTCCATGTGGCGCTGCCTCCGCAAAATAACAGGCCATCCAACCTAATGAGGCTGAGATATGGGGGGGAAACTCTGAGAGTCTGCCATAGCTGTGAGTGTTTGTGTTGCGGGGCGAGGCGGAGGGGGCCAACACCAGGCTTTTTCCCGCCGAAGACTAATTTTCTCTGGTCTGATCTGTGTCTGTGTCTCTGTTGTCAGCTTGTCAGACCTGTCACCGTAGTGCCTGCCGTCCCTGGAATCCCTGGACCTCCCTCGCCTCAGCCTCAGCCCGTCCAATCAGAAGCAAAGCTGGTATTTATTAACTCATTTACATCGGATATAATTTCCATGCTGTGTCTGTTATTTCCCATCTGAGGGAGATGATAACAGCCAAGGCAATAAGAGGTTCTAGCATTAAAGGAATAATACAATGAATAGCCTTTTTCCCAGTAAGATTACTCCTTTTTTCAATCAACAATTCTTCTGGAGTTGATGCCCTTTGATAATCAAAAAATAGTTTTAGTCATTTATAAAACAGCATGTCACACAATATATTGTAACATCTTTGGCAGAATGATATCTACAAATAACAAAAATGATCATTTAGAACTTTACCAGAAATAGTTTTAGAATTAGCTTTAAAATTAGCTGGTTAATGGTATTAGATTATTTTGAGTTGAAAACTCAAAAATCTGTTTTTTTTTTTTTTTTTTTGTTTTTTTTTTCAACAACACTCTTCAGAGTGGAAGTTGCGAAGAAAACTTAAAACCCGCTTTCAGATCATTATTTATTCTGTGATCGTCACGTCTTTTACACCACAGGTCTTAACACAGAATGGGGATTTGAAGTCGGACAGCCAAAATCACTTCCCTGATCCACCTCCGAGGTTTTTCCCGAACTTGTAATTATTATGAACTTAAAGCAGTGAAAAATATTTCTTTAAAGAGTGTGGAGTAGTGATTTGAAACAAAGTAAAAACAGCAGCAGCACAAGTTTCTCACCAAGTAGCGGCACAGATTTTCCTGTGTCACTGGTCTGAGAAATATGATGACCAACATGATGAACTAAAGGTGTGGCGCATGTTTCCTTAACAGATCATGCAGTGACACACACAGTACAGATCGATAACCACTACAACTCGGGCAACACCACAAAGTTTCACTTTATGTAAAATGAAGTTTCTAAGATGCAATAAACTTTTTTTATATATATATATATATATATATATATATATATATATCATTTTAACTGACCTATTGGGAACACCCTGAAGTAAACATAAAAAAATCGCTTCAATAAAAATAATGGATTATTAAAATTAAGATGTCAAGAGTTGTGGTAGGTCATTAAAAGTGCCTTAAAAGTCTCGAGGCAACTACTAATCCTTTATATGGGATCAGGAAATTATTGTGTTGTGTAATCCAGTATTGTCCCTTACAGTTTGCGGGGTTAACTTTAACTCATCATTTTATGTCAGGCCCATTCAACACATGTAGATAAATGAAGTATGAACTGAGAGACGCTAACCTTTAACCCTTCACAATTAGAAATGCTGCAGGTGTGAACAGCAAATTTAAGGCGCCTGAAATGTCAAGACTATAATTATTTTGTCTTTGCTCATAAAACCTGGTTTTACAGCAAGTGTTATTACACACACAGTTTCTTTGCTTTGGGTTTGTATATAACTAAAAGGACTGCCTTTTACAGGAAGTGTAGAAAAAAAGCAATTTGAATTCTGTTGAATATTTTTATTAAAGAAGAATTAAAATCAACTCCATGAGAAGGTAAAGCCTTTACAAGATCTGCAAAACAGATATTGACCATATATCACTGACTGAGACAAATAAAACCATTTTGGAAAGTGTTCAATATAATTTATTTACATTAAGTTGAAAGTATAAATAGTTATTAATAATAGCCCCATGATTAATAAAATAAATAGTCAGTTATCTTTCAATCTTAATCTAGACTGACCTTTTACTGGTCATAGTTTCCCTTTATTTTTCTTTCTCCTTTAATCTCAGGCATTCTTAATATCCTTTCTCAGACACATAAGTCACGAAAAACATGACATACTGACTAAAATTCACCAAACATAGTATCGGATAAAAGCAACATGAAACAATTTCTCTCCTGTTTGAGAGAAGACACAGTAGGAAAACATTTAAGGTGGGAATATTGATGATTTGTTACAACATTTTCTAAAAAAGAAACCTGTTATGTGCAACGTCATATGACTTCTCCCAGGAACTTGGACAACTGTACAGAAATCATTTAATTTTTTTGGCATCATTTTGTTTCATTCCCAGCTCGAACCACCTGCTGGCGACTATCTCTGAAACAACATTCAAATGAATAAGGCATTTGTTGGAAAAAAAAATAGTTTTGTAATTTGTACCTTTTTTCTTGTAGTTCTTTTACTTCCGACAATTACATTTTAAAAATGGATTTCGTATGGTGATAATTAGAAATATTTGTGCTAAAGAAACACATCACATTAACCCTCTATGGTGTGAAGACGGTCACAGCAGTCCTACATATAAGAAGTGATAGTTAAAGCCCACTGTTCTGAAGTGTGTGGGCGGGAGATCAGAGGCAGTATGATGAAGCATAGATCACAGAACCCGTGAACATCGTGTAAGTGTTCACAGCGTGCTCTGCCTGTGGAAATTATCAGCCAAGCCATAAAGAAGTGTGCATGTTGAGTGGGAAGGACTGATCCTGACTGGTGGGGAATAATAAAGGGCGGGGCAGCGACT
The DNA here is from genome assembly GCF_001443285.1 of Poecilia latipinna. Lineage (NCBI taxonomy): Eukaryota > Metazoa > Chordata > Actinopteri > Cyprinodontiformes > Poeciliidae > Poecilia > Poecilia latipinna. The sequence continues at coordinate 161,708 of NW_015113519.1, read as the reverse complement.
TATTCAAGATCACGCGGAGCAGAGATGACAAACGCCGAGACATCGTTTTGCACAGCACGCCGTCACCAGGGCCAACCTGACGGGAAGGAGGAGGGGCACGGGGGCTTGGGGGGGCAACGAGCGAAAGCCAGCTGGGGGCATCCTGGCAAACGCTCAGCGAGGCACATTAAGTCAGCCTCACCCTGCATGGAACCTTTTGTTCAGCAGAATCCTGCCTGACCTGCATCTCCCCCCCCCACCACCTCCTCTTCCTCCTCTTCCCCCCTCCTCACTAGCGGCGCCTCCCACCGCACTCGGCTCATCAGCAAACACCTAATGAGCCTGCATCAAGAAAACAGACCCCCAGCTCAACCTGCCCGCTTCCCACCCCCAACCCGGCTCTCGTGAGGAGGGGAGCCGGCGTTGACGGCACTTTACAAGGACTGATGATGCTGCAAAGACCACAATAATGATAATTAACTTGCTGAATTTAGAAGATTATGCTGTTAATTAGTTGCAAAATAAAGATAAGTAATATAGTAGCAGATGGTTGAATAACACCCATGAGATGGAGGGTTATTACACTGATGAGGTTTCCATGGCAGAGATGAAATATGGATCTGACTGGCTTTTCCCTCATTCTGCAGGCCATTCCAGGAGAATAATATCTTGTTTCTGCCAGAAGAGCTTCTGGAAGGGTATTACACGATAAACTAATTTGGTAGATAGATTGGTCTGGCAAAGGTAGCTGTTGGAATAATGCGGTGCTCTGTTTTGCCATGTAAATGTGTTCTCTCTCACTTTGTTATTGCTTGAACAGCCTCATTCACTTTCACCTTGTTTGCCGAAGGTTTGATGTTGGAAAAAAAAAATGTACCTGTGAATTTCACACACCGGCTTGTAGAGGAAGAGATCCCGCAAATAGACAGTTTTTATCTCAAGTCATCAGTGGATTTCGCCAAACACCCCTTTTTGAGTCACTACGAAACATGCGATGTAATTGTGCGGAGCCTGACAAGTCGTGGTAAAAATGGGAAAGATGAGGTCTTTAATGGGTCTTTTGGTCTCTATCACTTCGGCTAACCAACAACATTTAATACAGTTGTGTGTGTGAAGTAATCCAGTATCGTATACACGTGATTTTTCTTTTTAGATTATATTTGTTTTAGTAGCAGTATCACGAATCAGCCATATTTTTTCTTAACAATCTATGAAGAAAACTTGAATATTAATTCTTACTACACTAAATCTAGTCAAACATGCTGTAAAATTGGGTATTTTATAGTATCTAGTAAATGTTCTCGGTAATAACATGAGGATTTTTTCTGTTCTGTCTCTGCAGCTAGTGCTAAGCCTTCTCTGAAGCAAGTTTTTAAGAGCTACTCACTACATTTTTTTTTTTTACCATTTTTATTTCAACTTTTCCAACAGAGCTCTCTCTGACAGCATGTGCTACAGATAGAAAGTAGCCTTCTGGCTAATTCTGGCATTTTTATATTGATATGATTATCAATATGCATTTCCTATTTTAAATTTTTAACTAACTTATAGCATTGTATGACTCTAGAAGTTAGTAGCTAATATAAAAATATCCATAATCTTGCTTATTTATGGCAAATGCTGCAATTTCTTACACAGCAACTGCAGATGAGTAAAAAGCTTTAAAACTAATGTATTTTTATTGCAGAATCATAATATTACACTGGAAATATGTTGGAATACATACATACATACATATACAAGGCTATGATGTGTGCAATAATTCAGAGTTATTAGTGGAGCCCGCTAATTATTTTCCACACATTCTTTCTTCCACGTACGTTACCTCAGCTGGCTGAGAGGGACAGCTGCATGAAGGGTTTGATGGCTGTGTTGCCAATACGCATTTTGTTTAATATTGAGAATGGTAATAATACTTTTTAACTTCCCTTTATTTCTAAAAAATAATTGAGAACAATGAAAATAACTTTAATCATTTGAGAGATGCCTGTCCGATTTCCTGTCTGATACAAACTCTGTGGTTTATTAAAAAAATATTTTAAATCCAATTATCTGAGATGTATTAATAAGTTAGGGGTTAGCTGTGTACACATAAGTTTTGAACCAGTTCTTGTTTATAATAATTGTTTGTCAAGCTGTTTAATGACCATCTGACCTCTTCTGTTCGCAGAAACTGAAAGCCACATTATGCCAGCAGCTTCCTCAGGTAACCAATGGAGATGGAGGCGAGGTCCAGAGCAGTGCAGTAATCCACACTGTCAATCCGGCTTCCCCTGCTCCGACCCCGACTCCAGTCCCGACTCCTCCAACCCCGGTGCCGGCTGCGATCCTAACTCCGGCTCCCCAACTGCCTACAACTGAGGAAGCCTCCACACATTCCCTTCAGCAGCCAGCCACCTCCACCACAGAAACACCCGTAGGTTTTCATGCCAACAGTCCAACTTGTATCCTGAGAACACCCCACTTAGTGGCAGAATATTTTATTGAGGGGTATTTTAATGATGCTCTGTTTGCATAAAGCAGAGTGTCAAAGAACAAATTTGACAACAGCTTTGATAAGAATTTTTTGTGCTGAACCTCTTTTATTTTTGACATTCAGTATATTCACACTTCCCTAACTGTAGTGCTGAAGTTTTCCCATGAGCAATCATTGAACATGTTTTTAGAACTACATGCATGTATGTCCTTCCTATTGTCACCTTCCAGGCTTCCCCTGCTCCCCCTGTGCCAAACCCTCCAACCACCGGGGGCCGGCGGCGCAGAACCACAAGCGAAGACCCCGATGAGAAGAGACGCAAGTTCTTGGAGCGCAACCGGGCCGCAGCGTCTCGCTGTCGGCAGAAGAGGAAAGTGTGGGTCCAGTCTCTGGAAAAGAAGGCCGAGGACCTGGGCTCCATGAATACACAACTACAGGTGATCCCAGACACCTTTTGCATGCAACAACCTGTTTTTTTTTTTTGTTATTATTTTTGTGTGTGCTAGCATTCAGATTCATAAATATGTGTGTGTATTCACCGTGCATCATGAAGAGATGTTACACACCCTTTTCCTCCTCTGCTGTGATGAAGTCATTAAAGCCGATTAAGCCGAGCTGCCGCGTGACAGCAGTAGAGTGTGAGCCCTTTACGTCGATACGTCCCTGTCAATAAAGATGTATCCTCCAGATGTCAGCCGCACACAAGCGTGTCGCCGCTTCTGTCTCGGCAGTTTACCGAATGGCCTCAAAAATCTCCCAGGGAAAAGGTGTCTTTTTGAACCTTCATTTCGCAGGAAGCAATTAGGATCTGATGCTGACAAGTTCGAAACAGTTCATGTGTCTGCTGTCTCTGTTGATAAGTGTGAGTCGGGGGTGCGGCACATCGGTGTTCCAGACAATTAAATGAGATGTGATGTTTACTTGCTTACCGTCTTTTTTTTTTTTTTTTTATAAAAGCAGAGTGAGATATGGAGGAAAGAGGAGGGGCCTACTAGACAGCATAAAAAAAATGCTTCAGAATGAAACACCATTCAAAATCAAGTTATCACCACGTTTCACGGTTGTTCTGTCTAAAGTTATATTTAAGTGAGAGAGGATCAAAACCAAGACATAGGTGAGTAAGAGCAGGTGTACAAACAGAGAAAAGTGTCCCTAGAAAAGCTAGCTAAGAGGGGAACAACATGTGGTAGAGAATATAAGGCCACTTTATATCAAAGCATTAATCAGCAGAGCAGCTGAGAAAAAAAAAAAAAAGGAAAGGAAACCCATGCTGACATGGCCCAGCTGATCAGCGAAACTGCCTCTAATGATGCACAATTATTTTAACATCATCCTTAACTGGCTTTTTAATGAGGTGTCAGACCAGACAGCTCATAGGGCTCCCAGCATTACCCAAGGCCCAATTGCTCACTTTCGATTAAGTTAGAAACGAGTTTTAACTCTCCATTGTCCTGTTTAGGTTACTTTAACTTGTAGCTGTAGTGTAATTCGATGTAAACGATCCTTTAAAGTAAGCGGCGGATCTGCCGTCGTGCTCCCTGTGTCACTTTTTTAGCCCAAAACTTTATCTCTGTAATAAATTGGAAGGAGTATTAAAAAAAAAAGAGCCCACCTGTATTTATATTAGCTTTAGATGGCAGCAGACATGCTGGAAGCATTCTGAATACGGTGCTGGCTACATGTGATACATATGCTCCTTCCAGCTGTGTTTAAATCTGGCTTACAATAGCTCAGCCCTGCCAACACCAGCAAAACCAAACAGATGGAATCAGATAAATTGGCTGCTTTTAAACTAATAGATTAAGCCACTCGCAGTCCTTTAAAGGAGAAGAGAAGGAGCTTAAATCTGCCACTGGTTGTTGCGCGGGCCCCTGGCCGCTCTAAATCCAGTTAAAGTCACCTTCAGCGTAATGTGGCTCTCTTTTACGACATGCAGAAATCCTCAGCTCTCTTGGGAGCTGTAACGACACAGGAGTGTAAATCTCTGCAGCCTCTACGAAGTTGTACTGACAACCCTAACAGCTCACCTCTGACAAATGTGCTGGTTGGTAGCCAGTGAAGGCCCATAATTATTGTGCAGCAAGCAGTGTTTTATACTTTATCCTCTATTAATTTATTATATTGTTTCTCCTTTTTTGTGTTTGTTGTTTTCTCAGGGGAAGAAATGCAAGTTCCCCGGAATAATGCACAGCTCTAAAGTACAAATGGGGTCCTGAATATTGTAATTTAATGATTTCGTCATTAGCTCTAAAAAAGTGTAGCTATTCCTACGGGATGAAACAAAGGCAGTACTTGTGTGTGCGTGTTATTATTCATGTTTGCTGTATGGATGAGAGAAAAAGCCTTTGCCTATTCTAATGACTATGGTCATGGGTGACATCTTGTGTCATAAGGTGCAGATTGCAACCACATCAAAACCAAATATCTGCCTTTTTTAGGTTCAGTCTAGCTAGAGTACGAGGCTGTTCAAAAACACTCATTTAATGGCTTATAATTATGTGTAGAATTGACCAAGATGTCAGCTTACAAGAGAACAGAAAATAAATACATAGACATTGTCTAACAGGCAATTTTATAAGTGTGAAATAGTAGTACAACATCTAACACACAGATATAGAATTTTCCTTCTTGGAAGCTGCTTTCCGTTTTAAAATATTTTGATACACAAAATCTGTGATATCCTGACTTTTGATTCCCAAACTCCAGAAGGGAAGCTTTGACCTGCTAATACTGATTTTAGCCTATTGAGATTTCCCTTTAAGACAGTAGAAAAATATGAAATAACAGCAATTTAAATACATGTTTTATCATTCTTGGTGTGACTTATCATATTAGAAGTAAGGGGAATGTTGCATCATGAGAGACAGAGGATTTGAGATAAATGTGGCTCAACAAATATTTTGAAATGAAAACAAATTGTTGATCATTTTGACATTTTAAACTTTCTTTGGCCGATTATAGGTGATAAATCTGTAGTCTCTGTGTGAATTCTCCAGAGAATGTAGGTCCTTATCTACATATGAGATTTCATTTCTGAATTCAGTGTGTTTTATGTCAGGCATGATTTGAAAAGCCAAAAGCTTAAAGCTGAACAACTTTGTAGTCTGTTCAGCCTTCCTGTTATCATTTTGAAGTCATTTTGAAGTCTCGCTGTCTTCTTCTGTTTCCTATAAAATGCCTCTGTTCCGATTTGTAAATGCTTCATTGATACTGAGCTTACCAAACCAAAGAGTGTTGCTCTTAGTATGACTTGGTAGTGATTAGTATGAATTAAATGATTGAAAAAAAAAAATTCTAATTGTTTCCAACCGGTCAGGTCGATCAAATTGAAATCTTTTAGATTGTGCTCACCAGCTGATGTACTGGAGCTCCTCTAGTGCCAAAAAATGCATTTCATGTATTTTAATTTTTAATTTTTTTTATATATTTCAAATATTTCTAGCTTAAGACATGCATCTACTTCACAAAAATACTTGAAAAGCGTTGGTCTACATCTGCTCTTGGTCTTGTGGGGAACCTCCTTTCCGAAGAGAGACCATTTCTTTGACTGTCATCGTGTGTCTCTTGTTTCCCCAAGAATGAAGTCACCCTGCTGAGAAACGAAGTGGCTCAGCTGAAGCAGCTTCTTCTGGCTCATAAAGATTGCCCTGTAACCGTCATGCAGAAGAAGTCTGGCTATCACAGTGAGTAATGTTCCATTATTCTCGGCCTGAGGCTGCATGCGAAACGTGTTTAAAACGAGCTCCAGCTAAGGACATGTCTTAGCAGAAAGAACCATCGACATGCTAGGCTCTATTCTTCTTTTTCTCTGTAAAACTTTTCAGAACTTTAGATCTTTATTGGTGGTGCTGCTGTTCCCATCCTTTCAGAGGCCACAGCTGGCGTGTGAAATGTTTTTCCGTCATCTGGCGCCCAGATAAACATTTGTGAGCTGACGTTAAATGTCTGTGCTCTTCAAGCAGGGTGTCTTTGTGTTATTGCTTCACCTGTATGTAGTGATTAAACTCCCCCCCACCACCCTTTAATGTTTTCAGCTTACAGTGATCATCTTTATCAACACTTAAAGACGGTGCTGATTCTGAGGCTCTTCATTTAAATTTCTTGCCGTCGGCTTACTCTGCAGAGCATCGTAACACGTTCTCATTTAGAATCATTTCACCGATTTTTCTTCGTTTTCCTCAGATGGGACCCCTTGTCATTTTGGTTTTGTGGTCATAACTCACCTCCCCTCACAGATGAGCCACTCTGCAAAAAGAGATTGCAACACACCCCCTCCTCCACACTGTAGCCCTAAACACATCGCCTGACTTGTATTGACAGTGATTGCCACTAAAATGAGTCCATTAAAGCGGCAGGCTTGTCAAGACTGCAGAAAATTTTCAGTGTGGATCGTCCGCCAAGCAGCCCTGCATCATTATGCATCTCTTATTGCCTACCGTCCCACAGACACACTTCCTGTGCATGATGGGACTCGGGGCGTCCAGGCTGGAGTTGAAGGCTCATTTGGTGTGGTGCAGATGTTGTTCTTAGTGGCATCCACAAAAGAATGTGGTCATCTTTCCTCTCCAAGATCTCTACTCTTTCCCTCTGGATATTTGTAAAGGTTGACACTTGAAGCACTTTTTGTCCTGTTTTGGAGGAATCACCCAGATACGTCAGTCGATGTGGTTGGCAAGACAGATTTAATACGAGCATAAACAAAAAAATCTAGTTCATATGGAAAGCTGGAAAAAAATTGAGAGGAAATATCAAACATTTACTCTGATATTCATCCAAATAACATTTTAGAGTGCTTGAAAACGATTAAAACATTGTTGGATCTCCTTTCTTAGACTTCTCACTGTTTATATATATATATATATATATATATATATATACATTGCATCAACAGAACTTTCTTTACTCCAGCTTTTAAAAATGTCTAATGTGCTTTTATGATATAAATTCAGACATTTAATCTATAATTAAAAGTCCAATAATGTAGAGTAAATGTAAATATTTCTTACAAATGAAAATTTGAGAAGGGTGGCATCAAATTTTGATTTGGCTCCCTTTATTCTGATACCACCAAATAAAACCTTCTGCCACCAATTACATTCAGAAGTCACATAATTACGAAATAGAACATATGTGTGTGTTTAGTTTAATTTCAGTTTTAATCCAGATTTTTTTTATCATAGAGGTTTGTTGGAGAACAACAATGGACAAACAGCATCATGAAGAGAAAGGTCAGAGAGGAAAACTTGTGGCGACATTTAGGTCTTGAGGCGAAAGGTCACGGTTCAAACAGCTCAATTCACCAGCTGACAATTGAAAGCATTAAATTAAACAAAGAAATAGAAGTTCATTGTAACTTTGAAGGTGCTGAGATCTGAAAATCTGTCGAAAGGACAGCAAAACGCTTTTTAATTCCACAACTCCCGATGATTGTTCAGTATTATTTACACTTTAAAATATCATGTGAACACCATGAACAAACCATCCCCAATGGAAAACCAACTTTGGTAGTGGCAGCATCATCCTGTGGGTATGTTTTTCTTCCACAAGGATCTGGAAGCTGATTGGATCCGATGGGAGTTAAATACAAGGTAATCCTGGATTAAAAATATATTTGACCAGAGCTACAGTGGAATGATTTAGATCAAAGCATGTTCATGTGTGAAAATGGCCTAGTCAATGTCCCCATTAAATTCAGTTGAACAATGACAAAACGTGGAAAAGCTCCAAACGCAGGATTACTGTTGCAAGGCACTGAGGACCTTCCCTTGTTGGGAGTCACTGAAATAATCTACTTTGCTAATGAGTAAAGTCTTTTTATTAAACTCTGACCAATCCACTAAAGATCTCATCAAGCTTTATGTTTTCCCTGTTACAAATCCCATAAGGCCGCTCCGCCCTCCAGACCCTGTAATACCCTTCATCGTCTTGCCCAGGCGTAGCCGTGGCAGGTGGAAGGGAATAGCCCAGACTGCCCTGCAAACAAGCCAGGACATGGTTTGGCTTGGCAAGCCGAGCCGTCCATCTGTTTACGGCGAAGGCCCGCTTATAAAAAAAAAAAAAACAAGAAAAAAAAAACAGGAGAGTGGATATGAGCCCTCTTTGCCCTGGGAATCAGAAATTTAGAGTATTATGATAAATCCACTGGACACCACTTAGTGTTGTTAAAAGTAATGATGTTCACTTGAACATGAAACAAAACTCACCAAGTTAATTTATTCTGAAGTTAACCTCCTGAAACAGAATAAAAAAAAAAAAAATAAAAAAAAACATTTTAGGGCAGGAAGGAGGCTGAAATCTCACCTTTTTTATGGAGTCTTTTACATTCTCAGAGACCCAGTCATTAATTACAGAGAGCCATAACAAGTGACTTCATATCATTAGCCATATTAATTATCATTGTGCTCCTTATTCCTGTATGAAACAGAGCATGAGAGTGGAGTCTCTTTTTTTTTTTCCATCAGGATCCAATTAATTCAAGCCAACTGCCTAACAGCTGGTGGCATTTCGACTCCAAGTCTTCCCTACTCTCCAGTGTGAGCATCATTAAAATCAGGTGCTGTAATCATCTGTCGCTGCAGTAGTTGGCAAGGTAACAAGAAACAAATGAGAATGCAGTTAGGGATGGGAAACAGTGCCACATGCCCCAGAATGTAATGCACCCTCATGATGTGGGTTTAAATTGACACTGGAGCGTTAATTAAAGGAAAGAGGTGCAAAAGTAGCATTATGGGGATTAATGAAATGGTTTGCAAACTCCACATGCAGATAGCTGTTTTGCATGTAATTAGGCTGCCGCAACAAAGCTATCCCGAGCCTTTTGGGTTCCACGTGCTAGGATGCAATCCAAGCGTGCGGCAGCCTGAGCGCGGTAGGCAACGTAACCGAGTGTTTCCCGATGCCTTCACAGTCTCCGACAAAGATGAAAGCTGCGAGGAGATGTCCGTCCCCAGCAGCCCGCAGAATGAGGCCATCCAGCACAGCTCCGTCAGCACCTCCAACGGGGTCAGCAGCTCCTCCTCCTCAACGACCCCGGCGGTCTCAGCCCCACCCAGCGCCGCTTCGGCCACATCCAAGCAGAGCACAGAGGAGAGCCAGCCGCGGAGGGCCAGCACCCGGTCCCAGCCTTCAGGGAGCTGATCACCCCAAACCGGTCCGGAGCATCCCACACTGGAGTGCTAATGGCTCTCAAACCTTTTTTTGTGACAGAGGAAAAGGCTTCTCTCTCAGCTTCAGTTGTGGACCATACACTTTAATTTATTCTTGATTGTTTGGGTAAATGTTTGTTAACTTTTGTACTTGATAGTCTATGCTTTTAAAGATGCAATGTTTTCTCTTCACAAAAGAAAAGCACTTTAGGTGTAACTTGTAAAAAAAAAAAGAAATGTTGCTTTTAATTGTTTTCGTATATGTTTGACTTATTTATTTTGTACAGCAGCGAAAAACAAAAAAAAAGGTATTTAACAAATTAACATTTTCTCAACTATTCTACTTCTAACGGGGTTATTGGGATGAAATCCACACCAGATGTTGGTTGCAACCCAAACTGTGTGCACACAAGAATTATTTTTAATAAACTAAGATTTAGTTTGTTAACTTTGTAAAATTGGATGGACCGTAGAGCAACCTTTTTGGTAATGACAGCTTCCGAAACAAGAAAAACAACCCACACCGTCAGGCTCCTACCTCCAAACTTAGCTGCTGGTGTGGCATTTTGGGGTTGACATCCAAGACTATTTTTCATCGGAACATGTTGTGTCCAATGGCATCCTAAGAGTTTAATTTTAGTCCGATTCTCACTGTATTTCATTGACTTGCCCAAGTGTTTTACAGTAAACTTTAAATGAGCATCAGAATGTTTTTGTTTTGTTTTGTTTTTTTCTTCAGCTAAGAAGTCTTGCACTTGCACCCTGGGTTGAGTGACTTATTTTTGTTTTCAGGGGAAAAGTGAACTTGCTAAATCTATCTGGATTTCTCTTTGATTGGTCTTTTGTTCTTGAGCAACTCTTCTGATTATTCTATTGACTCCTCTGTCATCAACTCAATGATGAGCCGAAGTGCTAAAACTCAAATCGGAGAAATGCAACTGCAGTGAAATCAGAATGTTTTGCAGCAGTAATGTTGGAAAGGTCTTGAGAAAACTCTTGGCTTTTATCAATCATGAGATATGTATTCATATGCCATTTAATTGGACTAAACCTAATGATATTGATTTGTACTGATATGGAGGATAGCTTTCTAAATACTGGCAGATTTGTTCTGTTTTCTTGGCTTTCTGTGACTTTTTTTCAACTTTTTCTGTTTAATGATTATTCGCTCCCACTGCATCTTATTACACACGTCTGAATTTATATATCTATTCGTTTTGATTTCTTTCTATATTTGCATTATTTTGGTTCTCACTAACCTATGGTGTGAATTTCATGCAAATATTCCCATTTGAAAACTACTTACTGAGAAAAAAAAGTTGAGGTGTTTAACACTTATATTACCTGCTGTATCTTATTCTTTTTCAATTGAAGGCAGTCATTTAGGCCATCATTAAGTTTACCAAAGTGCTAAGAGGCTCATTTGTCTTAATTTGATTTATAAGCACTCTCTTTGATGTTTTTTTTTTTTTTGACCATTTTGCACATATGTAACAGATGACGGGTTTTACTTTTCAAGAGTTTGTTGAGCACTGGCAGCTTTTTAGAAGTAGATTTTTGAATGCTGACACAAACATTACATAGCTGAATTTGGCTGAGCTCAGCCGTAGTGTTGTAGTGCAAAGACTGAATGTTTGAGCTCACCTCTGCATGTAAAATAGTCTGAGGGAGGTGAGCTGCTTAGATCTGTGTGTTTTCTCATTAACATTCCAGCTGTAGCCTGATTGTCCCTGAAGCAGTGATTGTAGGATTGCAGTACTTTTTTCTTTCCATTTCTCAGTCTGTGGTGATGTTGACCTTATTCAGTGCCATTAATGTATTTTGCATAAATACCTTCTATAATTTTTGTTTTGTTTTGTTTTAAATGCTAATTAAGCTTGGGTTGATTGTTGTTTTCCCAGATTTAAAGGGTCCCATGAACATGTTTGATCTGCAGAGATTTTCCTGCTTTGTAAACTGTTTGCTTTGCAAGTGACTCTTTATGGCTTTAGCATATAATGCAAAACTCTTCAGAACATTAAGCTTTCCATGAACAAGAACATTTTTAGGAAACATTGTAAAAAAAAAAACCCATCAATGTATCATACGTGGTCCTTAATATTTGATTTGATAGGGCTTTAGGATCTCAGCTCCATTAGCTGTTAAACTGACTCTTTAGGACACATCATATTAACTCAATAGGGTTATCATGTAAAATGCCATCTTTCAGATGTGAACTGGAATTACATTAGTTACACTACAGCTAAAGCTCCTGAATAATTATGACTATTGAAGTAACCGCACGAAACAAATTTCAACTTTAAAAGTCAGTTTGCCTTTTCCTTCTTAGTCTGTACTGGCTTACTACTGTGTAGTTTTATAAACAGCTAACACATTGTTTTCTTAAAATGTGATTTTTAAGGTTTTATTGTTATGTGCTATCTGCATGAGATAACGATTCTCTGCGAGAATTTTACTGTTTATGTCCGAATTAAGAAAACGATATGAAACAAGTTATTACAACTTGACTTGTAGAAGCTTCTGTGATTTTTGATTTGGTTTTTGTTTTTGTTTTGTTTTTTTCACCCGAGCTGTATGGCTTACAAACGGGTTGTGATACTGTGTTGACAGTGTAATTGTAATGTGAAAGTTCTGTAAAAAAAAAAAAAAAAAAAAAATTACTGATAAGCTGTTGTAATAAACCTTTTAATAACTCTTTAAACAGTTATCTGCCTTACATTTGGATGCTTTGCATTTAAAACATCAGATTTCTTTATTTGATTTCAAAAAAGAACATAAATAGTCGTTATGGGATTGGTATTGAAACAATAACCTCCACAGTAGTTTGATTGTTGCTCAGACCAAAATCCTAATGAATATTTACTTTGGTGTAGACTGCCACCTGGTGGACAATCATAGCCCTGGTTTATTGTCTGCACTGTCAAGCCTATATTATGTAGATTTTGACACGGTTTGCTTTATAAGGATTTGAGGAAATGCACGTTTTATTGTGCTAGTGGCAAAAAAAAAAAAAAAAAGTGGCCACAGCAACAAGTTAAATATCTGTGTTACCTTATGGACTTAGAAAACCCGGCACTGAATTTTCTGAGTTTTGCTGTATAACTTGCAGATGTGGGGTTAAAAGTGTAGCAGAAACAACCAAACAATTTGACCTATTTCAATTTTGAACTATATTTCCAGGACAGTTCAAAGTGCTTTAGATCGTAAAAACATAATATAATAACCAATTATGAGACGGCTATAAACATTACATTTTGTCAAATGCCATCACTAACTGAATGTTGTGCAAGTTGATTGGTTGAAGAAGCACAAAATATGCAGGACTCCTGGGGACTGTTCTCAAATGTGTGAATAGTTTACATAATTCATGTGTGTACAACTGTGTTTGCAAAACTATGTGATGTGCATAAATTTAGCATTCAGTAATGCACCTGTGGCTTTCAGTCCATTTTATACCTGGTTTTGTTTGCTTCTGGGCCAACTGTATTTTGTTAAAAAATATAGTTGACCCAGTTAAAAATTGAATGCAATATTTAATGCATTAAAACAAATGGACAAACGGACTAAAAACAATTTATAGTACTTTCAAAGATTTGAAGTCTATTTAAGACTGAGATATAGCTCCTGTGTACTTGCAACTATAGTTTACAGAATGTCCTTGAATGCATCACTGTGAAGGCGGAATATCAGAGGAGCATTTTTCTGCTAATCATCTCTCGCTGCGGATAAAATGAGCTGAGGGCTAATTGTATTTGTTCAAGTTGCGTTGTAGCACCTTTTATGTTTTTGTTGTAACCCCTTTGTAATAATTATATCCGGTGTTTTTTCAGCTCTGGTCAGTTGTGCTGTTTTTAAAGTGCTTATAAGCAGTACAATAAGCCTACAGTAGGCTTGGTATCTAACGAGGTGGTTGAAAGTGTCTGACTGTCCACAGCTTTATCGATCCTCACAGAGATCATGAGAATTTTCTACACATTTACCTTGTGTTTCTTGCCAAAATCTGGTAAGCTCAATTTCAGTTAATCTTCCCAAGGAACGAGAATATTTTTACTCACAATTTAAAGCTCTTGTTATTTCACATGCACTAGGCTAGAGTGCCCACCAGGTGGCATCCTTTTCTAACTCAACGGAAGTGACTGACTGCCATGGCAACAGCATGCTGGAATAGTTAGCAGTAAAACGTAGCACTTTCTCACTTTTCTCTCAAGGAAACAAATGTTTAAATTGTACTCGAACTTCAGCCGCCTTTCAGAACATCTTTTCATCCACGCACTGAAGGAGTTCAGTGCATGTTTATTTGGACAGTGACAGTGTTTTATAACTTGTGTTCTACTCCCACAACGGAACCGGAATAAAACAACATAGCATAGAATATAGTATACTGTCAGCCTTATGCCTAAACAGATGAACAAATAAAAATGACTAAAAATGAATTAACAATGTATAAATGTTACAAATAATTAGCAAGCATTATCTAAAGTCTTGAACAAAATGCAGGCATTCATTCTGCTTTTCTTAGCATTCCTGTTTGATTGTAGTCTGAAGTTTAGTCTTCAGTAAGGAAACCGTGTTCTTTATTTGGCAGGGCGACTGAACATGACTGAATCTGAGCTGACAAATGGACCAACACTTTTCTCTCCTCTCTGCAATGTCCTCCATTATAATCCACAGAATTTGTGGATTATGTCCGTGTTCCAAATGCACTATTGACACACATCATTAGCATGTAAATCTTGTAAAAGTAATTTCTACAACTGCAGTCTGAATATGTTTCAGTAAACAACAAAGCTTGCTGCTGTATCTAAGTACAAGTTGAGGTAACTGTGTGCGTTTCCTGTGTAACCACCATGGTGTGCTTTCCCTGCCAAAGCTCCAGTTGGTGGCACTCTGACTCTCTGTGATGTTGCCTAACTAGGGCAGACGTGATTAGCTGCTGATCACAGAGCAGAGAATCATTAATGGTGCTATGTAGGTCACAGCATTGGCCAATAACAGCACGTTTTACTTCATGGATATTTAGAAAGCCTCACCTCACGTGATTTCATGGTTAAAAAAAAATCTGTACTTTTGATGCTGAATCAAAACACTAGACAAAGATTTACTGACTTCATTCCTGTGACATGCAAACTATTAATTCTGATTGTTTGATTAATTAAATCCCCCTCCCGGCAAACAGCTCCTTGGTGTTAATTATTCATTCCATAATGATTTTAATGTAAATTTCATGATGGTTTTCATTAATGGATGCTAAGTGTTTAAACTTAACCCCATTTTCTTGTTGCAGCTGCACCATGAAACCCATCTTTGAGACAGATCTGTTGTCTTTGTTAAAGAGAAACTTGGTTTTGGAAATGAAAAAGATGTTAGGATATTTTTACAAACACATAGAGAGGTCTGAGCTGTCACCACAAAGAGATTTAGAGTAGATGTATTCAACTGCATTTGGTGGTTTTGCAGTTATGGTCCTCGATAAATAAGCAGGACAATAATGTGGAGCTGATCTGCTGACAGCCGGGCTGCTCCAGCTGTTCCCATAAATCGACAGGTAGTGGAGTCCAGCCCTTAGCATTCCACGGAGGCAGACCGGCACTTAATTAGGCAAGGATTAGGGGCCAAACGGCCTCATTTACGTGAATTGTATCCTAAAGACAAACTAGCTGCTCCGTCTCCTTCAGGGAGCATCTGGGGTAAATCTGAAAAACGCAGAGGTTGCTGAAATGAAGCTGCTCCAGGCCTACGAGTACAGATTTCTTGACAATGAAGAGCCCCTTTCCCCCTGCTGGGGGGGTTGCTGTTTTTGAACGCTCGTTTTAACCCCTCCAATCCGGGGAGAGCCGAGATGAAACAGCTTGATTTACATTTAATTCAGATTATGTAAATACTCTGGTTGTGTCCCAAATCAAACATGGGACACAATGCAAGCTGCCTACGGAAGCCAGCAGAGATGGCCTCCATTGTCATTTAAATTAGGGCCATCTAAAATATATATATATATATATATATATATATATATATATATATATATATATATATATATATATATATATATATATATATATATATATATATAATTGAGCTCTTTGTGAGATATAATATGTTCCGTGTACAAATACCGACAACTTGTCATTATTCTCGGTCTGCAGCCTCCACACACACACTACCAGGCAAACTGAGAATGTTTGCTCTTGTTCTTGGATGAAGGGCAGCCGGGCATCTGCCTCTGCCACCGGGGATGTGCATCTATTTAATAGCATTAAGGTGGTGTATCAGCTCAGCCATCGCTCAGTTCGCGAGTGGATGCAAATCCTCAATGGTTATGCGCACGTGCATGCAGTGATTTGGACTGTGCCAATCCCTCCCCTGGGCATCAGCTCTCCACAGTGTGTTTGGCGACAGTAAGGCGCCTCTGCTGACATTAGTATGCTCTGAAGGTCTTTTCACACTGAAGGGGCTGTTACCCTATAGGCAGGTCCTACTCCCCCTCTTAGCCTTGTTTCCCATGTGATTTAGCTTATTTCGTTATCAATATTTAATGTCGGTCCAGTGCACTCTGAATGATGATGATACAAGGCTGCACAGTCTGCTGGAACTAAGAGGTTGTAGTCAGCACTTCATTGTTTGCCAGAAGAAATATTCAGAGCAACAAAGTAAGTATTGCTTTAGGTGTTCCCTCAAATTAGTTCTGTGTTTCAGACAGAGGGGTGCCCGTCATTGTTCACTCAGTTTAGGCATCTCTGTCTTGTAGTCATTTTCATTTGCTACTCTGTATCAGAAGTAAATTTCCCTTTAAAAATAACTTTGATAAAATACCTCACTAGTGCATATGTCTCATATGTTGATTGTCCGGTTTCTCTCTGGACTCTGTCCTTCCTGTCACTCTGACTGAGACTTCTCAGGTCATCCCACAATTCAGATTCATCCGAGCCTCAAGAACTTTTGGATTCGCAATTTATCACAAACTTACCAACAGAAATCATGTTAACCTCTTTCTACCATCCTAACCACGGCCTTTGGCAGGATAACTCGATTTAGGAATGATGGATGACTTCCTGAGCATTACATCTCCAGACCCTTGCAGACATTTCAGAGCTGTTAATGTCTCCTCCATATCAGATCCATGTCTGCAGCTGTCCTGTAATCCCTCTGAGGTTGGTGTATGGGGAAAATGTTTTTTTTTTTTTTTTTTTTTTGCATTTATTGAAATACATAAATGGATAATTTTAGGAATTATTATCTTGTCGTGGCTTGAGAACAATTTTGTTGCATAGCAAATAGCCCAAGAAAGTATTAGAAATTTGTCAGACGGTGTTACGGAGTAAAGCTTCTTCTCAAACAAGACGGAGGCTCGTATTTCTTTTACTGAACCTTTCTGTTCAGTATTTATTGAAGAGGAAAAAAAACTTCGTGAGCTGATAACGGGCAACAGCTGTTCGTAACCAATAGCAATCAAAAGTCAACAAAGCAAGATAGTGACAAAACAGTAACAGATCCTTAAGCATTCTTCAAAATAAAAGACTTCCTCTATTCAAATAAATCATGTCTTGCACTGAAATATATTTCACTTCGCCTTTGTAATTATATGCAATCATGTTCAATACAATTAATAATAATCATCATGTAAATTATGCTTAACATATAATTGTAAATCAGTCACTTATCATGCAAATATACTGAACAACATAAGTGTAAAAAAGTCACAACAGACGGGATATATGTAAAGTAGAAGATTTATGTAGAAATGTTTTGGGTTGATGAATATTTAATGCTCTTCGCAGCTTTAATTGACTCTGCACAAGAAAGCCCCCAATAAGAAACAGTTATCTTATTGATTTCTGCCGTGATTATTTTCAGTTGGCCGTCTGTTCGCCTGTTTTTCTGTCCAGTCAGAATATCAGTCAATCTAGCAGAGAGGTTTCATGCACTTTGTTTGAATGTTAAATTTTGTATGGACTTTTGATTAATTAAATCAGAGGTTCCCAAGTGGGGCGCGCCCCCTAAGGGGGGTGCGCCGTGTCATTGCAGGGGGTGGGGGGCGGGAAGCCGTCTGGATGAAAAACAAAAACAAAACATGAACACTGTATGCGCTGGGTTTTTACCTTAGAATGGCCAACTCTCTGTTATTCCTATGTCAATTTGATACAGTAGGGGCTTCCACACTTCCCATATCTGTGTCCTCTGTCACTTTTATCAGCAGTTAAAACTGTGTAATCCGTTGTTAACATGTTGTAACCTGTTTTTCCGAGCCGCCTTTAAACGCAGCATGAGCGCTACGACGCTCGCGCTGGGTTTCCACCTGTGAAGGAGACCTGCTGCTGCTGTGCGGAGCTACGTAGGTTTGTGTTAGAATCACGGCAGCAAATCAGCAAAACGCAAAGAACTTTTCACAGTTTTTCCCTCCAAACTAACCGACTGAGTTGAGTAAAGCTGTTAGATGCAGGTAAAGTTAGCTAAAGGATGACTAGCTAATATCAATACAGAACCTTAAGCTTAACAAGCTTAACAAGTACCTTGTAGGCTACCGATGTTGGTGTCTATTTTCAGCTACGTACATTAATTTTGCCCCCCAAAAAGTTGATGCCCCCCCCCCCCTACCCACAGCCATTTGTAATCCATAGGGGGGGCGCAGAAAATGTTTGGAAACCACTGGGGGGGGGGCGCAGAAGTAAAAAATTTGGGAACCACTGAATTAAATGAAGGTTTGAAATGCACTGATTATGCAATGTACAACATAAACTATTTAAAAAGAAACAAGAATTTAGTTCACAATGTGGAATCACAAACTGGAACCGTTCGACAATGCGACGACTAACCACTAGAGCTGTTAGTCAGCTGTAATGGAAAATCACCCAAACTGGTGGCTTGGTGGTTCCTGGATTGTTCTAGAACGTCCTAAGCAGTTCCCTTTAAATCACAGATGTGCTCCAACAGGATGTAAATTGTTAAGAAACACTGCAAGAACAACGTCCGACCTGAACCCTGAAGAAAAATGTATATTTTGATTAATAGCCGGGTTTATTGTACATAAAAATGTTACCAATTCCTGATAGGAGAGTGGTCAAGGATCTAACCAAAGTTATGCCTGAAGCTTATTGATTGACTATAAAATGTTCAGAGCATTAACCCCCCAGAGAGAAGCCAACCCCAGTCTCCTCAACACTCCCTAGCCCGATGTAGTCTTTAGTCATTGAGTAATGCTACAGATTCAGACAGGACGATGAGGTAGAAAAATGTCAGACCAACATGAATTATCCGTATTTTGTCTGTTTGCATTTCTTCTTATATTGAGCTGAATAATTGTCTTTTCTCTGTTTTTTTTTTTTGTTGTTTTTGTTTTTTGGGGGGGCTTTTGCTGATAAGTGTCATCTGTTTGTTATGCCCATGTAATTAATCCGTGAGCTTTAGCAGAGGTCAGCCTGTTTTCTGATGACGACCGATGTGGGCTGGTACCTGGAAGAAGTGTTTGAACCGGAGTATTGTTTGACCTTTGGCTCCTCAAAGCTTACGCAGGAGAATCCTCCCCAGGACATGCTGATCAGTGCAAAGTCTCATCGACCCTCAGAAAGGACTGATTGTACCTGCAGGGTGGTTTCAATAGACGTCCCTATTAACAGATGCTGTCGTCATTAAATTATATTCAACTTTTACCACAAAAGCTCAGATTTCCCAATGACATTGCTGTTTTAAAACCAGAAAAGGATGATTGGTCTGACATTGACTTTCATTACAGAATCAACCCCTCTCCCTCGTCTCCTCTGTCCCCGGTTACCCTCCCCCTCCTCTGCTCCCTGAACACTGACCAGCATTACTGATTGCTCCTGTATCACTTTAGGCACCGTTGTGTTGATTTATTGGCCCTGCAGCAATCTTGATCCCCCTCATTAGCTCCTTCATTACACCGTCGATCATTTTGTGGCGGCCCATATTGTACTCCCACTTTTATTCGGCTTCATTGCCTGTGGTTATTGTGCTAGACGTCGTAGAATTTTCCTTTTTGTTAAACCTGTGGCCTAAATGCCTCAAAGCCATATCTGTAAAGATCAGAACTTGAGGACCCGAAATTTCAGTCAGACACAGAATAAAAGTTAAGTACTTTAATTAGGGATGGGGTAAAGGACAGGCAACCAATAGAGTTCCTTTCAGAGGGTCGGGCAGAGAACGATGGTCAGGGCACAGAAAAAGGTTCCAAACGATCACAGGCAGACTAAATCCAAGGGCGAGGCAAGAGGCAGTAGTCGGAAGGCAGAAACAGGGTCAGGTCCAGGAAACAGAGGCCAGAGGAGAATCCAATGAGGGCTAGGCAAGGCAGGGAAATCCGAGGGGCAGAAAAGTGTTCAGATCGTGGTCAGGTCAGGAAGGAACGCTGGATATCTACTCACACGGTGGCTTTCAAAAATCTGGCACCGTCTGCCCTCCTGAGAGTGAATTTAACTGCTGGTGGCCAGGTGGGAGACATGAGCCTGATTGCGCTTCAGCGCAGCAGCATGCAGGTGAACCAGATAAGCTTGATGAGAGGTGAGTGCAATGGAGGAGAACATGGCAGGCAGACGGGCCAGAAATATTACAATATCCCAGGGTTTAAAGAACCACCAGACTGGAAGGCAAACATAATATTCAGCTACTAACTGTCTGTATTGTGACCCAAGGTTTGCACACCATTTGTTCTTGCTCATCCTGCATCAAACATCATAAACATTTAAAAAGCCCAAATTGAGCTTAATGTGTTTTACCACAGCAACTCAAATGCAAACAAAAGAAGTTTCCAAAGAAAGTAAATGTGTTAGTTATATTGGTATCGCACCATCACAACTGGTAAAAGTTCATAATTAGTTTGTATTTCAGGAATATAATCTTTTTTTTTCTCGTTTAGCTGTTTCTTTAAGCACCTCATGCAGTCATGTGAAATATTGAGATACCCTAAAAACATGTCCAAAGAAAATACTTATTTTTTCTTTAAAATAATATTTTTAAAAGAAAATACACAATTTTCTGATGAGGCATAAATTAGGCTACGCCCACAGTTATTACTACTTAAAATGGCAAAAAAGGTGCACATTATGAGAACATTGGGACTCAGCATCTTGTAGGATGTGTGTCATTTTCTACTCTTCTTATTGGTGAAATGTGAGTGAACATCATTCTGAGATTGAAAGAGCTGTCCGAGTCCTTCAGGGAGTTGATTGTTGCAGCTTATGAGTCTCATAAAAGACTCATAGAGGTTTCAAAACAAGTTGAAATTAGCCATTCCACTGTATGGACAGTAGTCTTCAGGTGGAGGAGTTTTGAAACAACAACATGTGCCAACCTCGTCATGCAAGCAAGTTTACCTTAAGAACAGACCGCAACATGCTGAAACAAATCTCTAAAAAACTGTAAAGAGCGTTAGAATAGGATGTACAGCAGACTCTTGGTGCAATACTGATTTAATAGTAACATTCTCAGCCTGATGATCAGCCGATGTGGTAAAGTGAAGCCCCTTAAGAGTCACATTCCCGGTATTAATAGGATATTTTCGAGTGAACTCAAGTTTAACTTATTATTTTGAGTTTGTGCTGGAGTTTCTTATACCTTGTACATTATGCTATGTAATCAATTTTATAGAAATAATCATTATTATTGATATTATATTGCACATTTTTATTGTTTTATATTATAGACATTAATTCTATATTATTTTCTGTGCACTTTTAATAACTGTAATAAGGATGTGAAATTCCTCTTTGTGGCAAAAATAACAAATATTCTACAATAATAGATTTTCAATACATTTTAATTATCTTCTGTTTTAGATCAAGGGGTATCACCATATTGGTATAATTTTAAAGAAGTAACTAAATTAACTTTTAAGGACTACGACACATTCGCGGTTTTAGATAGATTCTTACCCAGAATGCAAATGGAAAAAACCGTGAGTGAAACGGTGACTGGGACTGACTAGTATATATTCCATTGAGGGAAAGTTAGTTTCACATCTGCTCAGAAGCCCCCTGGTGGTTGAAGAAAAATCCACATATAAACCGGAAAATACAATATATGAAAAAAAACACTGAATGCTCTCTGGTATGAGGAGGCGGGCCGGATCCGGCATTGTTCAGGGGGCCGGACCAAATGACGTGGCGGGCCGGATCCGGCCCGCGGGCCGTAGCTTGGGGACCCCTGGCTTAAACTGTAAGATCCACCAAAATTACTCTTAAGAACTAATAAACCAAATGACTTTATGGTGTCTCATCTGTATACCACAGCGATCTATGTTTTTATTTCTCTCTCTTCCATCATCTTTATAGTCGTCAAAACCCATAAAAAATCGTCCATCTTTGTCGGTTGTGTCTTCTTGCGTCAGCTGCACCAACTCAGTCAGTCACCCTTTAATGGGATTTCCATAAATCTTCTGAATGGTGTTAAAAACAGATTTGCCTTCACATGAATTCCCAAAAACCTCATGTGGACTTTTGGAGATATTTTCCAGATGCACACGATTTGATAGAATTAGCTTTCTTCCAGTAAGCTCCTCCACCGTCTCAGCCCCATTTTTTCCAGCGACTAAGTCTGGGCTGAGCTTGATGAAGTTAATGGGATTACAGTCGAGGCTGCTAACCTAGGATCCAACTGTCAAATGTTTAAAAGCAGCACTGAGCTAATGAGGATCCTTCTCATTACACACGAGAGGGAGCGTGATTATTTTTTTCAGCATTTCACCTCGGGGACTGCAGGGTTGCTGCTTTCATTGTCTGTATTTAAAAAAAAAAAGTGCAATTTTTCATTCTCATCAACACAACTCGAGACAAAACACCAATTTAGTCGGTCTCACGGAAAAACAAAGGCGATGCTGTCCCAGGCAAAAAAGTGAATCATAAAGCAACTTAATACCTACACTGAGCAATATACATTTATTAAAAAGTAATTTTAAAGGGTGCATAAGATTATTCAATAAAATATGTACTTCTGCAACCTAAAAAACAAAACATAAAAAATTTAACTTTCCCCAAATTCACATCATTAAGCAGTACTTCTTCAAGTACTGTTATATAAAACTGTTGGGTGACACTGAAGTCGTGGCGTTTCTAATTTATTTAATTGCACAAGTGGAATAGATTTACAACTAAATAAACTGTTGAAATATTTATTGCTATAACCGAATTTATCAAAGGAATATTGTTTGATCTGGGTATTGGTAATTTGCCATTTTTCTAACACCGATTTGTATTTAGTGGTTCATTTGATTGTTCACGAAATGTTTAATTGATATCCTGTCACCTTAAATGTACGTATAATGATAAGGAATGTGAAACATGTTCAGGTTTTTCTTTTTTTTTAATCCAAGAATGCTCGGTTTCACTTCACAAACAATTTCCACATCAAACATGTTTTATACCCGTATCTAGGTCATGTTGCGTGAGTGTTTGCTTTTATTTACATGCCTCCGTATTCTACAGAGATGTCTGCTAGCATAAAAGCTTAAGAAATACATTTTACAGAAGCTTACCACATGTAAGAGAGCAGATGGGCTGAACACCAGGATCAATCCACAGATGAATTAATAACACATTTATATATGGCTGTTAAAAACTATTAGTCTTCTTTCTGATTTCTGTTTAATTTTGTTGTTTTTGTCACTTTTACATGTTTCACATTATCAAAAATAATTTAAATGTTCGACAAAGAAAACTTGTGTGAAATCAGGTTTTCAAAATGATTTATTCCACTGGGGGGAAAAACTATACAAACATATGACATGAAGCACAATGAGAACTACAATCTTATTGAAAAAGTAGGTAAAACTAAAGGTCAAATTTTAATCACGTAATCTGAAATTCAACACAATTTTGTTGTTAAAAATAGCTAAGCTAAAGTTTCCTTTTGAATGAAGATTTACTTCAGTTATTGCACTTTTTCAAATGAATTTTACAATTGTTACATGAATTTCAGTTTTTGGTTTTTCAGTTTTAGATTTTATCATGCCATGTATTTTTGTTGTTGTTGTGTTTTGTTTTTGTGCTTTCAGTTTCAGACTTTGTCACTTTCTGATCTGCTCTTTTACACTTTCAAGTAATATAGTTTCAAATTTTTGACTCTGATCTGGTTAAAGGGTGGGACATCAACTCAGAGGTTGTGGGAATAACAGCCAGCATGTCTGGGCCATACAGATATCACAGTAATCTGACACTGAAATAAATAAGTATATGACAGACACACAGCCCAGGGCTGGGCTCTCATAGGCTTATCTTACACGCTGCAAAGGAACTGACGGATGCTCCTGAAACTGCCAGAAGGTTACAGAAGCGAGAAGGTTCTGTTTCTGTTTAGAGCATGGATGTTCAATTTACTGACTTAATATTGCATGCAAAATATTTTAAAATATGTTTTGATCTATTAATCTTAAAGTAAACAATAATCATGAACCTTTTTTAATGGGTGTTTTTTATTATCCATGACAAATGTATTAAATTAATAAGAAAATTAGAAACAAAATAATGTTATGAAGTTTCTCAATAAGTAATGGTTTCGTGAAAATTTGAGACTTATCAGATTATTAGACGCATCAGCTTTATTATTTTCAATCAATGTGTTTTGATTAGTTTTTTTTCAGTCATTTGTAGTTTGTAATGAGATATCTATTTGTAGCACTAGACCGTTCTAATCTATTTATGTGGAGCCCGAAGTGGGTACGGACAGGGAGGTGTATTCCTGACACAATTGCAAACACAAAAGACAAAGACATTATTATATTTTGCTCTCAGAAAAATCTCCAGGACTGTAAGGGGTTTTGAATTTATTCATGTCCTTAAAATCATGATCGATCTCTGTGTGCTCAATATCACTCACTCACTCCAGATGGTGGCAAAGATTGCAGGGTTTTTCCTGATTGCTGCTGCTGATTACAAAACATGTGCAGCTGCTTGCTTTCATGCCAGCAAATGAATTAATCAAGGCAACAAAGAAAAGCTAATCAGTGTTTTAACATTTGCCTATTAAAATAAAGTGATGTCTAATTATTACTTTTGCTTTCAGGAGGCTTAAATCTCATTTCAAGTCATGTTGAATTTATTTATTTATTTTTTTAAAGAATCTCTCATCCTGACTAGACACTGATATTAATCCTTTTTTCTGTTTATGTAGAAAGACATACAGAATTCATCTGACTTTACTGGATCCATGAATTGGAAAGTATGCATGTGTATGCTTGTTATCTTAAAAAGTTATCTTAATCTCAGTGAATCAAGCTGTTTAATTATTATGAAAGTAAAGTTTCTTGTCTTTGTTTTTCAATCTACCTCTTAGATAAATTAATGAGGGAAAACTGGATCTTTCTAGGATATCAGCGCTATTTAATCACTTATTTATTTCACCAAGAAATAAAAACTGCACTGCGTAAAATCACTTCCACTGTATAGTTATAATCAAATTGTAGCAATTTCCTCAGCTGGCATTGTAGATTAGAGAGTGTATTATCATCGCCAGCAATAGGATTCCTTTAAAGTTTGGCGTTGAAAGACAGTGAATACTAATCCTATACTTAAATAGAGTTAATAAAATCAGTTGGCTGAGATGCTATATGACAATTAACATGCTAACTCTGTTTGGATATGACTTCTTGATAATTAAGGTTATAACTAAATCAAATGTAGTTTGCCTCAGTCCTCGCATGCACAAGGGTTGTGACCATTGTTAGAGAAAAAAGTGTCATAAATTGCTCTGTCTAGTACAGGGGAGCCCAAAGTCGGTCCTGGAGGGCCGGCATCCTGCATGCTTTAGGTCTCTCCCTGATTTAACACACCTCGATCAAATGATGGCTCATTAGAGGCCTAAGAAGAACATTGACAAGCTGAAAAGGTTGTTACTACCACCAGGAAGAGAACTAAAACATACAGGATGCCGGCCCTTCAGGACCGACTTTGGGCACCCCTGGTCTAGTGCTTTGTTTTCCCACACTAAGATACATATTTGTGGCTATCAGAGCACAGATCACTGCAGGTCACACAAAATCACACAGAAAGAAGAAAGAAGCAGCCATTACAGTCTTGACACTGCATAAATGCTTATACAATATGATACCTGTGGTCAGACTGGTGAGGTCCATGCGGTTAAAAGCTGGTACTTTGACATTGGTCACATTAAATGCTGCTGATTTACTAGAGCTACTGAAGAAAGAAAAACAGAAACTCAATATAGTTCTGACTCGGAGGTAAGTCAGAAATCCAAATTTTTCACCAATTTTTACAACTAAATCATGTTTAGAATAAGAAAACTGTAAGCTGTAAAGTGTAACTTCTAAAAAACAGATTTTCATGCATCAGATAAAATTTAAGTCTTTCCATTTGATAATAATGGACAGTACTATTGTTTAGCCTTTTTATATTTATGCTGCATGGTAACTGTGACGTGATTTTTTTTGATTATTTCTCTAGATGTTCATGGTTGACATGAATCCATAATCTTTAATAGCGTTTCAGGCTCCTGTCTCTGTAATCCTGACAAAGCAGTGCAAACATGCAGCTCTGGTAAACAGAAGCCTGACATTCATTGATCAGTCCAGACACGGTGATATTTTCGTGCTTTTATTACATTTATATCCCACAGCAAACAAACCCGGTGCCTCCTTCTGCTGGGTTAAATCTGAAATTACTCTCCTTCGCGATCCCCGAGTCTGAAAAGTAATAAATGGGCATTATGATGATTTAAGGTAAAATCATTTTATCCACCTGATAAGACAGCCCTTCAGCAGACTGTCAGAAGCGTCTGCCACAGCTGACCGCACAGTCACGTAGGGTTCATACAAAAGCACGGATTTTTTTTTTTTTTCCCTTCCTAACACAATTGTTTGGCGTCTCCGACATGTCTGCATTTTTCATTTGATGCGGCTATAATCAGTTCAGAGCATCCTGGCAGAGCAGGTTGGTAAATAACCCGAGTGGGATTGGCATCAGTTTGTCGTGCCTGACAAGATGAGAGGCTCGGAATGAGCAGAAAGAGATAGGCCTGATCATCAAAATGAAAAATGCTTTCCACATCAACGCCTCTGTGTTCTTCACCAGAGTGAGCAGAGTCATTTATTTCAGTTCATATAATACAAAAAAAGCTTTTATATTTGGTTTGCGCTGCTATGATTCCACTAGAGGCGGAGCTGCTGCATGTGAAGCCCTCAATGCATCAATCCTCAACTTAAAATAGAACAAAGTCATTATGCAGAAAAAAGAAACATTAATATTTAAAACATCTTAATATTTCAAATGGATTGGAGAAGCATGTTTCGTCTTAGTAAGTAAACTGAAACCTGCTATAGCATGAATTTATGTCTTGTAAAGATCATTTTCCTTGAATTTTGTCTGCTTATTTCAGCTTGTAAACAAATGTAAGATTTTATTTTATGTTGTATTACAAATAATTTGATTCATAGACAGGTCTGACCAGTTTCAGACATTTGTAGTCATGCTCAGGAAGTAAAAGACGAGCTGTGTAATATCACGTTTCTAAATTGTGTATCTTTTTTGCTTCAAGGGTTAGATCATATTTTTTAAGTGGGATTCTTTAAAAGGTTATGAACTACCAATATTTTATCTGATATGATAAAAATGGTAAGAGAGAATCTTCTGTTTCAACTGAAAGAGCCAGTGATAAGTTAGTGGTTTTAGAACCGGGTCATAGTTGTTCCCATGAAAGAAACTGCAGAGCTGCGTAAGCAGACATCACACCGAAGTCAGTGTGTCAACAGTAAACACCACTGTCCCTCCTCAGCTCCTGAATGAGATTATGCACACCGAGTTTTTATAGTTTGGGGCAAGCTTTGCAAATAAGCAACCTCCCTCGCAAATATCTTACTTGTGTTTTGTCTTGCCAACGTAGAGGGAATTCACTAAGTGTTGAATAACATGGTGCTGGTGGCTCGGGGGGCAAGGGCCACTTCGATGGAGACAAACAAAGAGGAACTCTGTCTGAAAATCTTGGCAGATTACACCCATTACCTCACTGCTTGTGTAATGTCCTCTACTGTGTTATGTAAAGAGGAAGTGGATGTTTTGTATACTATATTTTAAGTATTAAAAAAAAAAAAAATCTGTCCCCAAAATTATTATTTTTTTCCCTTTGGTAAAGGGTGATTTTCTCTTTCTGCCTGTAAAAAAACACATTCCTGTCTTTGATATGCTAACAAGCAGGCAGCGCAGCAAAGACAGCAGTCGAGCAGATGTCCACCAGTCACTCGCTCTGTGTAATTTGGAGGGATTTTTTTATTATTATTATTCATGGCCTGCTGATTTGGAAACTGCCTCCAGCCAAATGCCTTGTTTGCAACAGAAAAAAATTCATATGCTTTCATTTTTATCATCTGGCTTGTTTGTGTAGCAATCGCTGTCAATCACTTTGCCTTTGCTAGCTGCAATGATATCATAACAATGTAGAACAAGAACCAAAATTGCTGGTGTAGCTTTGGCGCTATTGTTTCTATTATGTGCTTATTTCTTACTTTTGAAACAAAAGATACATTTAAGGACTTAGAATAATGTTGTTTTTCAAGAGTTGACCCAACATAAATAGGCAGACATGATCCCTGCAGATGATAGTCATGAATATGTGCGCATGCACTGGTATTAATACCAGTATCTTACACTGGTAAGATAATAAACAATATAAAAGTAAACAATTTAAAAAATGTGGGAAGAGTTTTATAACTCGTTATGCACACTTTCTTTTGAAATGAAAATGATACAATTACGTGAAAATAAAAATGTTTATATATATATATATATATATATATATATATATATATATATATGTATATATATATATATATATATATATATATATATATATATATATATATATATATATATATATATATATATTAAGTCATTACTGTTTATAATTGTGTCCTTATTATGTAGACTTTTTTTTATAATTTTCTTTCAGTATTAGTGTTATGGAAGTTAAATTAACACATAACATCAGCTTAAAGTACCTTTGAGGGCTGAACAGCATATCACTGTTAGGAAAAAGTAATGGGACTTACAGAGTTTGACTTTCTGACCAGTGGAGGTGGTACGTCCACAGATGCATTACTACTGTGAGATTTTAAGCTGCTTCCATTCACTCACGATATGTTTTGCCCAACTAGTGCATGGCTTATAACATAAGGTATTCTGTTAACATTTGTATTGAGAAATTAGAACTGTAGCAGAAATCAGAAAATTCAACCTAATGCTGGAATAATTTTAGTTTCTTGAATTACAGTTTTTGTCCGAAGTTCTAATTTGTTGCTGTGGAGATTTATTGGTAGAGTGGAACAAGCCACAGAGCATTTTTAAATCCAAGCCGCTGCTGCTCTCAGGCAACATTTCCCATGGTCCCATTCATCATCGTCACAAAAATCCCCATACAAATCTTCACTTTACTATCTTTTCTTTGCCATACCTCCTACAAATTGTTATGTATTTCCTTTGACCTAAATGAAATATCTTAATCAAGCTAAGATCAAATTGTTCCAATGACCTTTATATGCCAATCAGCACAAACACCCAAACAATTGCTTTATGGGCTACCCAATCTGTTGCACTGAAGACCGTTTTCCATGTTCAGAGCATTAATCAAGTTATTCATACACAAGCACCTATGAAATATCAATTACCATTGTCTGCTCAAGGGACTGGTCTTTGAAATTCAAATGGTGAGAAAACCAGTGGTGGGTGAAAGGTACTGTTCTCTTGGGAACATGACACTCGAAACAGATGTTGTTCCTACACAGAAAGTGAAATCCGGTAAAACACAATATGGTCCCCTCACCACAGGTTTGCATCCTCCAGTCAGAGCAGACAGGGAGCAGGCTACTAATCAGCGAGTCAAGGCCTGCTGCCAAAATGTTAGTCAGGGCCACCTGGCTCCAAACACTAGAAAACAAGAGTTTTTTTATTTATTTATTTTTATTATTTTATTTATTATTCAGTGTAGGAAGAAGAACATGAACTGCCCTCAGAGTGTTCAGGTATGTGAGCACAAACAGCAGGTGAGAAGCAGGTAAGGATTCATGTTTTTGTCTGCTTCAGAGAGGCGACAACTATCCCTTTCTCCATGACTGTCCTTTCTGCAAAAAACAGTGTAAGATGGGGGTGACAAGAACAACAAAAAGCTTCTGTTTCCTGTCACGATTCTGTCTTCACTTAAACAGTTTCTTATTCTTATTTTTCTGCTTTTATCATTTACCTTCGTGCGACTGCATGCTGTGGTTTGCCATTCACTTTTCTGCTCATTCACCTGGATTTCCTCACTGAGGGACAATAAAGGATATTTCTTTTCCATTATATTTTAATGTTTTTGCGGTTGTTCCTTCACTAGCCCGGTTAATAAAAGCAGCTCTTGTTCTGCACTATTTGCTTCGTACAGACTGCCTGGGCTGTCCACAAATGATTTCTTCCTGAAGGAGATTTCAGCAACGAAGCAGTTCAAAATACCTTACGTGTTAAAAACAAATAGTCAATTATTAAACAAGCAACATACCTTACACTTGATCTGTCATCAAATGTACAAGTATATTAATCAATGTTTCAGTTCTTCTTAATCAAAGGAAACTCTAAACATGTGGGTTTGATTTAAAGAAACTCAGTGTTTCAGATGTTTTGCAGGTTTTCGATATGTAGAATATCTGTTCTTTTGGTAAAGTGTGAATATTGAACAGCGTTAGCTCTAGCGTTAGCTAACTACTTAGCAGGTAAAAGTGTTATCAAAAATGGTTAAATAGTAAAAACAAAAAAACAAACTCATTCTTTAGTATGAACTAAACTGACATTTATATAACATTGATAAATTTACAATTTTTTGTCATCCTGTTGAGAAAGTCGAGTGAAATCTGGTTTGTAGATGAATATGGCGGCAATGAGACTCCTTCTGATATCCTGTCTAACCCTACAAACTAGCTCGCAATTTCTCGCCCAATGTTTGACTAAAAACTAGGGATTTCTGTCCAACAGCAGAAGCACATTTGGTTAAAGAAAACAAATCCAGCATATTTTCTGTGAGCTTGTGTTGCCCTGTTTTCCGTTCACAGTTATCTTTATGTTCACACAATATGTTGGCACCTTAAAATGTTGGCTGTATGTTTGACAGAATTGAGGTTGGCGCGTGTGGTAGATCTTATTTTAGATCTCTTGTTGACTTACATCTCATTCTTTGGAGAACTGTCTTTAAACTAGTGCAATAAAGGTCTTGCTTGTACACTTGTACACTGACATTTAGGAGGAATTTTGATTCTTAAAATTGTTTGTGTAATCTTACTGTAATGAAAAGCGTCACTAATAGGATCAAAACTGACTGAGCTGATTAAAAAAAACTCTTCTTGCAGGAAGCTGCAGGGCCTGCCAGGCTTTGTGTCTCCAAATATGTGGAGGAGTAAAGAACGGTTACATAAGAGTGAAATATTTAGCCATTCTATTCATCAGTGGTTATGAGAACACTCTGTGCGCTCAGATGCTCATCAGGGGGCATTCATAAAAATACATTTTCATGCTGACGTTCAACCCATTCAGAGACAACTGAATGGAAACTGCTCCAAACTCCCATTGTTTTAAAACGATTCTTCTCTGAAGAGTGGAAGCAACTAGGTGTACATTTATAAAAAAGATCAAGCAGAGCTCATGGCCACAAGTCTGCCGGTTTTAATTTGAAAATTATGTATCTATTCTGCACGGTTATAAAATCTTTAAACATAATGTAACAGTCAATAAAACAAAATGTGCTTTTCCAGTCCTGTGTAGCTTTTGTGGCATAACAGTATCTCTTTATTTTCCACAGGTTTGACTTTTTCCTGCTCAAGGCTCAGTAAATATTTAAAGGCGCCAACTAACTCTTTTGGCCCTCATATCACCTCTCTGCTGCACAGACGCCTTCAGCACACTGAGCCATTAATCTTGCTCTGAAAAGAAATGTGCATTGTTATTCAGGGAACAAGTCCTGTGCAGAGCCACACACTGAGTAAAAAAAATAAATTATTAAGCATTTCAATTATTCTTTGCAGTCATTTGTCATTCCATCTAATCCACAGTCATTCTTCATAAATGTAGGCGATTACCTTTAATAATCTCTTGTGGTTAATGAACTGTTTCTCAGCACAGGATTAATTAAAGCATTTGCACTTTATTGACTGTAAATGTGAGGTTGCTTCTAGATATTAGACCCCAGAAACAACAAAAGCCAAATTAATTCAACCCTATAATTTTGCAACAAACTGGACTGTTTCTGATGAAATTATAAAATGACTGCACCCATCACAGTTGTTTTGGCAATACAACAAAACTCTTGTGATCTCTCTCTTGTGATGTTTCAATTAAAAACACAGCCAAAGCTTTTGTCACTCTATATTATGCACACGCATTGTGTTGACTGTGTTCTATGCCTAGATTGACCTTGGAGTGTGAATAGCAAAGTGTGATAGCAGCCTACCATAAATCATTGTCAATGCACAGACGGATCCCATCCAAGGTAATCTATTTGTTCGGGTAAAATGTGGTGTAATTTGTTCTGCGTTTCTTGCAGGCGCAGCAGAAAAAGGGAGAATTTGTGCAGCATCTTATGCATATGTGGTATTTCCCGGCAGTTACGCTTTAAGAAAGCAGACTCTGTTTCACACTGTAAAGGTTTCTGTTATTTTGAGGAAGAAAATCAACAACACAATGTCTAGTTCACATTCTTTGTGCTAAAGGGGAAGACAATATGTTTCTGTGTTTGCTTTTCCTGGACTCTATTCACAGATTTATAAATGTAGGCTAAGAAAGCATTAACAAAACTCTTGGCATGCAAGTTTCCTATTGTTATGTCAAAGGGCTGTGAAGGATCATTATCCTGTTGTAAAATAATAGTATAAACTTTTACTCCTTAGCTATGTTTCAAATTGTATGATATTTGCTTCCCAAATATTCCCATATTTGACTATTTTTATGGCATATCAATCCTCATGCTGGATTGCAATAAGGCGGTGCATCACCACTCTAAAGTCCTCAAAATCTTCTTAGAAATTGGATTTGCATGCATGGTTATCTTAAAAGTAGCTCTTTCAAAATGTTGCTCTCTCTCACATCAGCCCAGGAACCCCCTGTACACTGTTTTGATTGCTACAAGACATGGTAACATTACCTGTGTAGCCTGGATATGCTTAATGTTGCTACATTCAAATGTGGAAATAATTAGTCTCATAATTTCTCAGATGAAATTTGTCTCATGAATTCATTCTTCAAAAGTCACATTGCACTATTCACCAACAAGGCATTCAAAGACGTAGGGATATTCAAAAATGCTTATCAGAACTGAGGTTTATTTAGTCAATTAAATTAACTACTTATCATCATCACAACTTATATTAATAATCGCAATAAGTGATCTAATAAGTAAATCTAATTTACAGTGACTTAATAGAGTAAAGGCAACACAAAACAAACAAGGTACAACAAACCTACTAGCACTAATTCTGCAATCTACTTTTAAAGAGAACTGGTGGCTAAGACGTGAATGCTGACGATGTCATCTAAGCTGATTGAAGGTTCGACGTTTTTCAGAGATTACATGAATTCGCAGGTGATTAAAGGAGGTTGTGTAGCGTCATGGCCTATCGAGCTCCAATATGACAATATGACGAGACATCTAACCCAATAAACTACAACATCCACAAGAGACAGGTGATGCTACCTTGGGTAAAAAGTGACCTTCTCTGAATCGTTTGGGTTTCTGCTTCAGGTTTCTGCCACATTAGTGTTTTCACTCTTGATGCTAAAAAAACACGTATTTGCAAATGAGCTAACGAGTGCTCAAACTACAATGTATGTTACTGAATATTGAATATAATGCATTTAAAAGTTGCAAAGGACAGAATTAGCATCAGTCTTTGTTAACATTCAGGTTTTGCTGAACGGTTTGTCTCGCATTATATCAATTAAACTACAGTTTGCAGAATTATGTAACTGAATTTCCAACACTTTCTGCAGCCGCCTTACATTGATTTAAAGCTTTTCGTTGGCTTTTCTTCATCATTCGCTCTGGAAGTGAATTAGAATGGATTAGTTTGGGCGTCCCTCTTTAATCACAAACACTGTTATATGAATGTCTGCACTAGAAATAGCACTCATTGATTCCATGAGAATAAATGGGTCTTTGTGTCATTTTGGGTCGGCATTGCAATCACACCAACACTTCCTTATGTAACAGTTCCTGAACCCAGCAGAAATGTTCAGCCACAGCTTAATGGATTAGAAAAGATTGGAAGAAAAAAGAAAAAGGAAATAAAGTTTTTCAGGTTGTATTTTTTTGGGTTAAGTCAGAATTAAACTAGATTGTCAGGACTGGATTATTGTGTAAACCCTGAATGCAGAGGAGTCTGTCCAGGCCGGACACAGATGGAGAAGCCCCGCATCCTGTGCATCTTTCCTCAAGGGTCCCATCTCTGGGCATGTTTGGGGAAACAAGAAAATCAATCAGTGTCAATTAGAGCTGCAGTCAAAGTGAGCCACATACTGGGACAGAAGCAGACAACAGCAGGAAACACAATTACTCTCCAAAACCTGCAGAAGCTGCTCCAGGTGTGAGGAGGACGGACCGATGCATATAAAAGGCCCTCACTGTGTTTTATCCATCGCTCTCAGGTCACCCGCGTGAGCGGAGACTTCAGCGGAGCGAGCTGCTCTGGAAGGAATCTGCCTCGCAACTTTCATGTTTCAAACCCGTCTATGTCAGAAAGCCCAGTTTGGGATGCCATTCTACATAATCACTCTGATCTTCAAAGCCTCTTTTCTCCTCCTCTCTGCTGCTCATACCCTCATGCTGAAATCTCTCCAGTGAAATAGGAGCAGCGTGAACTCAACCCATCGACCTCTTGTTCTCCAGTCTGCATCCAGTCCCTTCCTCCGCTGCTGTAAAAAAAAAAAAAAAAACAGGTGAGAACGTCGCCTGTTCTTAACCCTCAAACGTGGGAGTGTAATCACATTTGACTTGAAGTGCGAACAGCACGGGCAGGCTGAAGTTTCTTTTCTTCCACATTGCAATCACAGTGTTATATTTGAGACTTCATCTGCATGCGGAGAACACAAAGGCTTGCGTCAGCAATATACCTCAAGGAAATGAACATTCAGACAAAGCCTGCAAAGAAAGAGGACGGCTCAGAGCGAGCATATTGCACGGCTGGCACAGACAAATGCCGTTTAATTCTTTATTGTATATTTTACCATAATTTAAGGGCTAGAAGGAGATTCTTAAACTGAATATTTATGTGCAATAAAAACATTTTTGGTGTGCTCTTGCAGTGATTTGAAAATGCATCAACTCATTCAGGGTTTCCATTGTTATGGTTTACATAACTGGCATTCAGGCAAATAGTCATTGAACAGATAATAGATTTAATTTAGGTGCCTAAATTAAATGAATGTTTATAAATCAATTGGCATCAAAACTGACCAAAAATCCTGGTACTTAGAAATGTTTAGGATATTTCTATGTCTCAGATTTTAAGCTTTATTCAGCATAAATAACAAATGAAGCAATCGAAGCCTATAAGAATCATTAACAAGAGCTACAGAATTAACTGAATCAACAATTTAATTTACAATTAACCTATTCCATTTGCTATTTAAGCACACAAAAAAAGAAAAAAAAACACAAAGAAGAAAATCACCACTTCTACTCTCCAGCTACAGGTTAAATCTGGGTTTTTAAATTCCTGCCGTCAAGAGCTGAGGTCCTTCAACTTTTGCATGTGTCTCTGCTTCAGCGCACTTGAATCAAATGATTAGATCATTAGCAGGTTTCTGCAGTAGCTGATTGTATGCTGAAGAGCTATTCCAGCCATTTTATTCAGGTATGCAGAACTAGGGTCACGTCTAAAAGCTGCAGGACATTGGTGCTCAAAGACTGGAGTGAGAGACTACTGGATTAAAAAATGCCATTATTAGAGAATGAACACTTAAAATAATTATTGAACTGGATAATTATCAGGATCTTTTTAAGCTCCCCTGAAGAAAGCAGCTTTACATCATTATTTTGTTTCTAATTTCCACTTTAACCTGAACCAGATTTTAAGAGATTTATCACCAGAACCTCTAAATGGAACAGGAAATAAGAACCTTACTGAGACAGATGTGGGCTGTGTGACTTTCACAGGACTAATTTTTGCTAAGGCAGTTCTCCTGCAGTCGTCTCTAGAGGATGATCTGCGCCAACGGCTTCTCTGTCTGCCAAAGGTCATTCTGAAACTGGCTTGCTGTCCATTCTGGCACAGCGTTCGGATGTCTGGAGGATCCTCCCTCTGGTTCACCTACTGAACTGGATTGGACGCTCAAAGACCGTTACTGAAGGGACACTGAGCACACATTGAATTTGTGGAGAAAAAGCAAAACAAAAAAACAAAGCAAGAACTTTGCACAAAAATAGATGGATGCAACATCCAGTGTGATGCAAATAAAACAGTTATCACAGCTGTGACTCAAAAGGCTGATGGGTCCTTTCTGACCCGGGAAGAACCTGCTCTCATGTTTTACTTCAATTTTTTCGTTTTCATTTTTTCCCTGCTGCGTGAGGAGGCAGCACAAGGGACTGATCAACCAATCAGAAAGCACTTTAACTAATAGAAGAGATTGAACTACATACCTGTCCTAAGTACTTGTAAAGTATTAACTTTACCTCTTTATTTTTCAAACAAGTTTCAAAGTATCATTACGGAATTTTTTTTTTACAGGTACTCCATTACAGAAGCTGTTTTACATCACTGTCTTTCTAAAATTCGTCACTCCTTTCACTGAGTGACAGATTTGCATTCAAGGTTTTGTACATCCACAAAAAAAATAAAAAATAAAAAATGAATTGTACAATTAACTGAGGGTTGTTTCAAAGCTTTTTTTTTTAATTTATTTTTTTTAAATGTTAAAGTAGTAAATAAAGACCAGTCATTTGAAGATGACTTGGAGATGTATCCATAGGAAATTTTACAAAACATTTGGATCGTAACAACAAAGCAAGGTCATGTGCTGCTCATATTTTAAAGACCGTGAGGAGTCACCTGCATGGATGAGTTCCTGCAGGTGGACATTCAAATCTGGCAGGCCTTGCTACAAATGATTTAAAAAGTAACGATTGTGTAATTTACAGAAGTTACTTTCTGACAAATTTTAGTTTGAATTGTTTGAAATGCGAACTTTAGTTGCATCACTCGGCATGATGGCGCGCATCCATGTGTTTCCTGTTTCTGTCTGATGCTTGGAGCTTGTGCGTCTTTGCCCTTGAAGGCTCCAGTCGTCACCGGTTTCTGTGGCAACCCGGTTTTGAAAATAGCTTCGCCTCTAACGGCCCACATGCTGTCGCAAGTTCTCCGGGCTGGAGCCCACTCTGGATGCATGACTCATTCATTGCTCATTTCATGTCATCCTGCTCGAATGGCGTGCGTGGGGTTGGCGTGGGGGGAGGCGGAGTAGCGGCTACTACAAAGCTGGTGTAGCCACGCTGCGATTGGCTGGTGGGATCCATTTAATCTTCTGCCACTACTAGAGGGTCCACCTCCATCCTCCTCCCCCTCTCTCGCTTTCAGCCCGCCCCTGTCAGCATCCACACACAACAGTGCGCTGTCTCTGTTCCAGGGGAGAATATCAGCTCTGCGCAGGGAGGAGAGGATTAGCTCAGCCACTCATCTCATCTGCATTTACGTTCCTAGGGAAGCACATGAGCATCCAAGGCTGCACCCCTTTTGCATAAAACCTGGCACTCCAATCATAGAGGCTGCACTTGATCTGCTGTCTTGACTGTGTGAAGATTCAAAGACTACAGTTTTTTTTTTCTTATTTATAGGGGTTTTGTATACTTTTTCGTCATACTCTAAAAGGACATTTATGTTGGAGATGCGCTTATTTAACTGGGAAAATGCAAGTCATATTGTTTGACAGTCACTTCTTTTAAAAAAAAAAAATCTAGGAGACTATCCTCATTTTTTGGGACTTTTTTTTTTTTACACTTCTTTTATCTTTTTTCCCTTTTGGAGACTGAAGCTTCAGAATGCCATCTCGAGAGTCCTACGACGTACAAAAGAAAGACAAGCCTCTGGTGCAAAAGGCCAAGCGAGAGGCCAATCAGGAGGACATTCTGGCGGCGGCTCTGGGAATGAGGATGGGGCCACAGAAACCTTCAGCCACTTTTTGGCAACCACTTAAACTGTTAGCCTACTCGCAGCTCACCTCACTGGTTCGCAGAGCCTCGCTGAAGGAGGTTGTCCAGTCGCCCAGGTCTGAAAAAGTCCACAACTTTAAGGTAAGATGTGTGCAAAACTGTGTCTTCATGTCATCATGTGTGGCCGGAGGGCTGCTGCTTGTGGGGGATGAGGAGGGCTTGTGGGGGTGGAGGGGGGTGAAAAACAGAGCTGTTTTGGTCTGTCCAGAGAGATTTTATCAAAAGAAAATCTGTTGGTCGGGCTGTAGAGCGCTGCTGTCAGTTAGAGCACCAGATGGGGAGATTATGATGCTGGATGAGGGTGAAACAGTGGAGGACAGCATCCCTGTTTGCCTTCAGTTTTGTTTTTATTGGGACAGAGAACAGCAGCAGAATTTGACAATGTTTTTTTGTTGTTTTTTTTTGTGCTGGTCTCTTCCTGCTGCTTTGCCCTTTCAGTTTCCTGATTGCTGCATTTTATCCTTTTGCATGTGTGAAGTTTGTAATTATGCACAGTAATGATGGTGTTTTGCTGCCACATGGACAAAAAACTCAGCTTTGTTGCACAATTTTATGTGCAACAAAGCTGAGTTTTTTGTTGTTGTTTTTTTTTTATTTAAACCTAATTAGGCGTCTTGACAATTCATTAAACTCAAATATATTTTGGATTTACAGAAAAAAACCCCCAATGTTTTCCTGTTCAAAACATAAAGTAAAATCCTTTTGATTTCATGATTTCTTTATTAACAATTACATTTGAAACAAAAATCACTGCTTGAAGTTCTTATCTCAATTCATTATTTGTGATTATGATTTCTGCTTGCATTTTATAGGGTCTTTACACATTAGTCTGCAGTTAAATCTGGTACAATGCATCTCTAATTCATCAATTAAATCTCTGTTTGTGTAGTGGTTTTTATGCACACTGAGGGAAACACAAAGTCCTTTGCATCAGCTAGAAAAAGGAAGCAATAGCAAAGAAACAGACAATGGCAAAAAACAAACAAACAAACAAACAAGGGTAAAGAACAAGGAGAAACATAGTATTAAAAATGGAAGAAACACTTTGTTGTTGATGCAGTTGTAATAATGAGCAAACACAAGAAACACAAGATTGCAAGAAGCATAGAGACAACAAATCTCTATAAAAACATTAAATTATTATGTGTTAATGAAAGGTTGTTTGTTTTTTTCTCACAGCCGCTGACAAATACAAAAACACATTTCCGCTTGTGTCTTTTATTAACTAGCTGCCAGAAAACTGGCACAGCACAGTTTTTTTTTTTTTTTTTTTTTTTTTCTTGTTTGGTTCAGGGCCCTCTCTGATTGGCTGGACTGTTGTTACCCGCTGGAGTGTGGGAGCAATCTTTGCCCCACTGTTTC
>NW_015113519.1:108689-118964 GCF_001443285.1 Poecilia latipinna | reverse complement strand
GTATAAAGTATGTTTCAAATAATTTATTTTATTTTTGAATAATCCAGTTTAGGTTTGCTCTATTGCATGTTTTGAACTACAAATAATCAAATTTAATCCAAATTTCTTAAAAACAATAAAAAAGCTCTTATATGAATTTAGCATCATTAACATGCTATTTAAATTGCCTCATACTCTTACAATTTCCCGTCCCCAATGACTTGAAATCACAAAAGCAACTGAAAACCCATTTGGACCAAAATGATAGATATAAATTTCCCCCCCCCAATTTCACTCCTTTGTAGATTGTTGCTCTGGGTGGTGGGCCATGTGGTGGGCCATCCCTTCTTCTCATCAGGGATGAGAAGAAGGCGAAGGAGGGGAAAGAGGTCAAATGTTTTTTTGTGTAAATAAGATAGATTAAATGACTGGACTCGTCTGACTGTCCTCCTTCCTGCTGCAGGTCCACACCTTCCGGGGGCCTCACTGGTGTGAACACTGTGCCAGATTTATGTGGGGGCTGATGGCTCAGGGGGTCAAATGTGCAGGTATGTTCAATTCATCACTATAAAGCAACATTATATAAACTGCTCTTTACCGCATTTCTTTGTTACAATGGTGTTGTTCAAAATGAGCATTACGCTATATAGGTTACTTGGTTTACAGTGCAGCTGGAGCTGGATTATTGAATTTTAATCCAAAACTCTCAACTCTTGTTTGGGGATTATTGATTGTACAACAAAGCTGTGATGCAACATATATGCAACGGGATCTAAAACCTTATTTCTGACCTACTTTTGTTTGCACTAAGTGGTATGAGGATCAGTCATGTGGAAAATTTACTTTCTGGGATAAAAATTCACAGCTTTCTGGGGCTGAAGATACAAAATAAGTCAAATAGAGTCGATGCATTTTACAGCTCTCCTCGTCATCTCCATTGCTACCCAGGCTGAGCACATTTGAAGAGCATTCACTAGAGAGGCACAGATCCGTGACCAGTCAGTTGGAAACTCAAAAATCCCGTATTTTTCCAGTCAGTGGAGGTACCATACTGAACACTACCAGGTCATGCTGACAACCGCCTTTGGTGTGGAAGTTGTTGCTGAGGAATAAATATGATCAACTATTTAATAATTTGATCTTACTTTAAAAACAATTTACTGTGAAAGGTGATTGCTCCAAATGTAAAATTATGACCTTTAAAGCTATAAAAAAAATCTTTAAAGAGCCCTTCTTGAAAGCTGCAATCCATATGAGTAAGTCAAAGAAAAAAAGCCGAATCAGAAGATATCCACAAATTCTGATCAACTCGTTTTGCATATTCACCCACTTTGTGCAGTCATTCTCAGTCTTTCTGAATTCGCTCAGTCCTTTAGTTGCGAGTAAAGTTCCTTGAGTGCGTTTCATCTCCAACATGTCAAATACTCCAGGTGAGATTTCTGTCTCAGCACTACAACCCAGTCTGGTGTGCGTCTGTGATGTTTTATTGATGCAACAAAGTGTGTCACATAAGTCTGCAAGAGATCTGATATTAATTATTAACAACTTGATGCTGAGCGCTGACAACCATCTATATAAAGCCTCATATGGTGGGAGCTAATCTTTATCAGCCACTTACAGACGGACACATCATTCCTTTAGACTCAACCCCAGCTTGCTGAATCTGGGGCAGCGATGTCTCCCATGATTCTCACATTTGCATACCAAAAAAAAAAAAAACAACAAAAAAAAAAAAAAACCCTCACTGTTCTTCCAGCCCCCCTGTTTTCTTTTTTGTATGTGTGAACTGTTTTTGGCCCAGTGCCAGAGAGCGAGGCTCCGCTTGTGCTTGTTGTGGCACATTTCCTCATCAGAGTAAAACCCTCCCACCCGCCGACCCACCCAGCCTCATCCCATCATGCCTGTGAAGGAAAACAAAGCTGGCATATCTCTTTAATGAGGTGCAGAGTTGGGACTGTGTGGAAAGAAGCTTTTTTTTCCCCACTCACACACACACATTAAAATTCAGCCCCTTTCAGTCATAGTGCTGGGTCAAGCCCTATTTAACCTAAACACTTGAAATAATATATATAAAAACGAAACCAGCCTCAAAAGTCATTCTAGACAGAAAGGCGTCCAATACATTTTCTAGACTGGGATGATAATGTGCCGATAAGAAAATTAACAACCCCTCTCTCAAATGGGAGAATAGCAAGAGTCAGAGTCTGGACTCCCTTGGGATCAGCCTCCCCCACCTGAGACCCCAGACCACCACCGTCCTCACACGGACAAGGGTAGCTCAGCAGGCTTGCAGCCGATGACACACGCACCTCCCTGTTATACGACCTGTCTCATGTCTTTAAGAGAATCATCTCTTAGGGTAATTACATTTCTGCATCAATGCATATAAAAGCAGGCGGTGCGAATTTCTCCGGGGACCCATATTAATCAAAATATCCTCAAATGCTAAAAGCTTCCGAATCTTTCACAGCTTTTTTCTTTTACAACGCAAAAAACGCAACATTTCTCTCCTGGTTCTCGAATGTATATTTCTTAATAGCTTTTTGTTTAAAACGGCTGACTGCATTTGTGAAACATGCCCCCCTCCATTACAACTTGAAGACACAAGCTCATCCAAGATCTAAGGAGCTGAAGAGGTGGCCCATTTTGATCTGGGAAAGTAGGTCTTCTGTAGCCCGCAGCGCCTCAATCGCTGCTTCCACTGACAATGAGTGCAAGCTTAGATTTGGAAAAGAATAGAGCCCTGCTCTGACTGGCCTTCCTTTGGGCACCAGCGTTTTCACTGAGCCTCTAACTCCCTACATGTGTCCCTGTTAAAGAGCAGGGCTGCAGCCTGTCTCTCTCTCCCTGCTGATGCTCTGTTCTCAACACAATGAAAGAAGCTGCGCCTCAAGGCCTCATACGCTGCGACTGAGAGAAAGACACAATATGTTCTGCTTTTCCTGATATTCCCCTCAAACACCAGTCAAAGAGCGTATTATGTCTTGTAGATATTTTTGGGCAACCAGAACATTGCACGGCATATTCCCGTCTTGTTTTTTTTGTTTGTTTGTTTTTTAGCTCATCTTTCTTTAATTGGTTCATCTGAATTCATCTAAGGCCATCTGGACGGGAATAGATCTATTCGGTACTCAAGGTTACTCCAATGCTGTGAGGAGATGAAACAAATTCTCCAGAGGTGCTGTGACATTTTAGAAGCTAATATGAAAAAAATAAACAGTCACAAATCATCCAGTGAGATTTGGATTCTATTTGTTGCCAAGTGCATTCAAGCAAACGAGACCGCCATGTCAAAGCAACTGCTTATTAATGATTCGACTCGTCTTCTTTTTTTATAGACTGTGGTATGAATGTTCACAAAGAGTGCTCGGCTCAGGTGCCCAACGACTGCAAGCCCGACCTGAGACACGTCCGTAAGGTTTACAGCTGCGACCTCACGACCCTGGTGAAGGCCTACAACACAGCCCGACCCATGGTGGTGGATATGTGCATACGGGAAATCGAGTCCAGAGGTTAGTTTTTATACATTTTATACACAAGCGAAAACGAGAATGACTTTTCGCCTTGACGTTTCTCACAGTTTGTCACATTACATCCATAAGTCATTATTGGGATTTTGCGTAATGGACCAACACAGAGTGTTGACTTAATCATAAAACTAATCAATTAAATGGCTAAAATACAACAATTGTGAGTGTTTGTCTTGGAGTGTCTTTACAAATATTGCTACTGGAACAAAACAATTTAAAAGGGGTTTCTGAATGGAGCCACCAAACACATTAGGTTTTCTGGTCTTATTTAACCAGAAGGCCTTTGTCCATGTGTTTGGCCTGTCCCCTACATGGGCTGTGGCCAATTTTAAACACCATATTACTTTCTATCAACATCTCTGATAACTGATAATATTTGGTGTTTTTGTACTGAGATTAAATAATTATAGACTCTGATGGTTGGACT
Organism: Poecilia latipinna; assembly: GCF_001443285.1. Classification (NCBI taxonomy): domain Eukaryota; kingdom Metazoa; phylum Chordata; class Actinopteri; order Cyprinodontiformes; family Poeciliidae; genus Poecilia; species Poecilia latipinna. The sequence goes on along the minus strand of NW_015113519.1, from coordinate 115,028 downwards.
AGATTTTATTTGGTGGTGTCAGAGCAATGGTGGCTACAAATGCACATCAAACTTGTCAGATTTCTATTTTAAAAAAATGAATAATGCTTAATTTCCTTCTGCAGAAAGAGTGAGCACACTTTTTTGTGTTTCAAAAAATCACAAAAAAATCCTTTGAACTTGTGGTTTCAACATGGGAAAATGTGAAAAAAAGTTCAAGTGATATGAATATCTTTGGAAGGCAATATAAACGGGTAAAAAATATACAGTAGTAAAAGATGAAATAAATAGAAATGTTAAAAGTTATTTGAAACTTTGCTGTTATTACAAAAAACCTAATTTGGAAACTTAATTATTTCATTTAATGAGACTCTCTGCTTCCGTCAAGCATTATTCCAAGACAATAAAAACAATTTCATGTTCAACTTGTTTAAATTGATCATTATACTTGAATACCAACTCTCCTTTTTTTGCTAATTTCTTAACAGATACAAGTCTTTGAGTATTTTTAAAACAGTTTTCTTTCAGCTCACCTTCATTGTGTACCCTTTTGGTTGTAGTGCTTAAAGTCGGATTCAATTACAGACTAATTTAATGTTTTTGTTTGCAAGCGGAGGCTGAGTGGAGTGATGAGATTGCTGGTAATTGTAAATGTGTAATGAGGAAAACATTACTCTGTTTCCTGCTGTCTTAGCTGATTGCATTTCAGTTAAATCATTCAGAGAACTCTCATTGTCTCCCCTTTAATGTCTGTCTGCACCTAAGTTTGATTAATGGCTTTATTATTTTGCCCAGTGATGCAGAAAACTGTTTCCACAGACCCATGTTTCCGTTATTGCATGACACTTAGGATGTTTTGACTTTAATTTCCTCTGAATATTTCAGATTGATTCCGAAATTAGATGTCGCCAAATGCAGGTGAAAATGGTCTAAATCTCTCCTAAGAACTCGTTTGATATTTGAAAGTTTGCATGTTTTTTCTTTAAGGACTGAAGTCAGAGGGCCTCTACAGAATATCCGGATTCAGCGATTCGGTGGAAGAAGTCAAGTCGGGATTTGATAAAGGTTTGTCTTCTTTGTTTTATAGATTGTCAACAAGTCAAGGATGACACTTGAAGCCTGTTTGCATATGTCCACCAGACAGTCAGATCTCTTCAGATTAATAGAAAATTGACAGGATTAGAGTCCATCTGGGAGTGCAGATCCTGACATCTCCGACTCCTGTTGAATTTCACTGTGTGGACAGATAAGGAGTTTCCCTCCGAGGGGTCACACTGTCTTAAACGTGGCTGCGTTGGGATTCAGTAGTCAACTTAGTGAGAATAAACCTGTCGTGGCCGAGTGCTGTATGAATTTTAACTGTAAGAAAAACCCCACAGCAGTGGACTGAATCCTGAGCCAGATCCGCATGCAGGAGATCATCCATGACAGAGTGTCATTCCAGCTCACAGCGCTGTGATGTTCAGTCTGCCAGCACAAGTAGGCCACGCTCTCCTCTGGAAAGCATGCATAAATGAGCCAAAGTCAGAATTAAACAGGCCAAAGGCATGATAGCTGATACTCCGGGAAAAAAAAAATAAGAGAGAGAGCGGAAATTGATTCCCCCCCCCAACACCATTAAGCAGTGTGTCTTTACTCCTCAGTTCACACTGTGATGTGAAAGTGCTGATGTGAGCCGTTTTCAGTACACGCACTCTCATTTTCCCATTCTTGTCTCCCTTATCCTGCCACATTTCTCTGCAGATGGCGAGAAGACAGACATCTCGGTGAACGCCTATGAAGACATCAATATCATCACTAGTGCGCTGAAGCTGTACCTCAGGGATTTGCCTGTTCCTGTAATCTCCTACGATGCTTACCCCATGTTCATCGAGGCCACAAGTAGGTTTAAGAAGTCATTTAAAGCACACAAATATTATTGATGAAGAAAAACGTTGCTTTTATTTTGCACAAGATCTCTAGATGGAGCAATTGTGGCAGATCACATCTTTGATAAGTAAAGAAAAAAGTACACCATAATAGAGGTAAACTGTAAGCAAAGGAAATCCACCTGCAGACAGTGGTAATGTGGACCTCAGATTTGCATAAATTTATGACATTGGATCGCTTTCCTGAAATACTTTTGCACTTGTTGAAGTTATTTAAAATAAAATAGGACAGAATAGACTTTAATAATGCACAGAATGCAGCTGATGTGCTACACAGAACTTTTGTAGCTTTTGTTAATTTTCAGCACTGAAGATCTGATTATATAAAAGCCCCATTTTGATTTTTACATAATCAGCACAGCAACATTAAGATGACCAACTAGTTAAAATTACTTTAAGCTACACAATAAAACCCATGTGCATGCAGTGCAATAAGTTCTAATTAACAAACCAACTACAAAACTGTCAAATAAAAATAAGCTTATGGCAAATGTGATCTGCATCCGGACACAAGGAAACCCATCTGAAGCACATTATATAGTTCTACCTTTTAATATTTATTTCCCCTAATTTACTTATCGTAACTATATCCATTGTTGGTGCAGATTGAGCATTTTACTTAATTATGTTCTCCCAAAAAAATGGCCTTGCCTTGCTTTAAACCACTAATCTCCAACAATATCGCCCATTGCTCTTTCAGCCAACAACAGGAAGTACTTTTATCCCTCACTGCTTCCTCTGAGGGCAGAATGATGCCTGACCACTTCTAAAGGAATAAATAATTTAAAATGCCAGATACCTCAGTAGACAGTTTTATCTAGCTTTCGTTATTTATTCATACCAAAAGATGTAAACAATCTGGAAAACAGAGAGGTTTGCTGTTTGTTTTGGTGCTAACTACTATTATAAGCAAAAGAAGCCAGTGACATGATGTTTCTCTGCACAAGATGAACATAACCATTAAATGCATATATTTGCTTTTTTTTTTTTCATTATATATTTTCTAGATTTGTTCCATATGCTACCATTAAATGTAACATGTGCTGTAGTACGAGTATTTTCCTTCTTTACTTTTTTGGACAGGATTTGCTTTTCCCTGTGGTTGTCTTTCTGTGGGTATTTCAAAGACTTTCCAACAAGATATCTCTTAAATAGAAACTCTTACATGTAGATGTTTTGAGCCACTTTGCCCCTCGGGCCCCTGAGCCTGTGCCCCTGTGTCCCTTTCAGTGATCTTTTCATGCTGATCACGTCACCCTCTCTGTTTGGCAGAGCTAACAGATCCTGAGAAGAAGCTGGAAGCTTTCCGGGAGGCTCTCGCTCTGCTGCCGCCATCACACAAGGAAACTCTCAAGTACCTCATAGCCCATTTAAAAAGGTGAGTAATGCAAACAAGCCTTGTAACATCTAATGGATAGAATGAAATTTAAAACAACTTGAGAGGATGGAAGAGGAGTGAACACAACACCAATGTTATTTTCATTCCTCTCGCTCTGGCATGGAGTTGTGTGTATGTCTAACTGTAACAAATATTTCAGGGTAACACAGAATGAGAAATTCAATCTGATGAGTGCGGAGAACCTCGGCATTGTCTTTGGGCCCACCCTCATGCGTGCGCCCAACCAGGACGCCATGACAGCACTGAACGACATCCGCTACCAGAGGCAGGTGGTGGAGGTGCTCATCAAAAACGAAGACGTGCTCTTTTAAGCTCTGATCAAGACTGTTTTTCCGTTTTCCAGCTGTTCTCTTATGTGAATACTTTTTTGTATTATGATGATGGATCGTTTTTTTTAATGCCTTCCATACGGACTAACATCTGTTCTCGGTGCACATGATGCACCTTACACCTATTTACTGACTCCCCATTTTTGTCGGGGGGTTTCTAGGAGCTGATAGGGCCGCATGCATGGTGCGAGGTCTCTTTTGATTTGCTGTTGTACCCTAGCTCGTGTTAAGATTGTGATTTTGCGTTAGTCCGTCCTGTAGGTGGTAGTCGTCGTCCACATTCCTTTCTGCTGGCTCTGCAGTTACTTCTATGAGACTTTATACATCAAGATGGAAATAAGCTACTAAATTTTCTTAGGTGATTTTTACGACGCTGTATTTTTTTACCTCCTTGATCGTTTGTAAGTGACCCACAGTTTTTGGCTGAATCGACTTTCTGTATGTAAACGCTGGTGCATTTGCCTGATGGTAACATTTTTATTGTGCTATAAAACGGCATTATTTGTGAAATTAATTTTGTACTGTATTGTTTTTTTTTCTATACAACCTGTGCATGATCACTTTAATTTATTAAACCCTACTTTGACAAACTCTTTATGAATTATTGCCTTAATAAAGAATCAACATCATACTGGTGATTAAAGAAGCATTTCTTGTTAATGCATTTCTGTCTTGTTAGTCTTTTGACTGGGAAATGACAGGAAAAACTGCAAGCACAGTATTGGGTATTTGGCTTATGACAAAGACACAACCGTTTCCAGTAAATAATACTCAACTATTGTTCATACATCTGATGCTGCAGCAGACATGACACCAAACACATTGTTTGTATTTTTCATAAATGGTACCCAAATGTGAGGGCAATTACCGAGGGACAATGTTCCTGGATCTCATTCTCCATTATACAGATGCTCTGTCTGCACTGATGAAGATTTCTTTATTGTAGCAAACCAAATAATTTAATTGGCTGGCATGGCTAGAGGGTGAGTTCTGTTTTTCTAGCCAGTTAAGCAGATAACTCAAAGGCAGGCAGTGTGGAAGACACTAACACTTTTGGCACAGAATGATCTGAAGTATGAGAAATGCTAAAAATGAGTCTGTGGTGTCTAAGAAAATGTTACTTGTCCTGACATGACGACTGAACTTTATGCCTTTCTAACCAACAGGCTACATGTAAAACATGCAAGAAAGGAGCATCGTACAATAAACACATCCTCCAATCATGTGATGGCACACAGGACTGAAATATGCACCCTCCCCCCTTGCTTTCTGCTGTTGCACTACTGCTCCTCCCCCACAGCAGAGTCTGCTCTGAATCCGGAACTTTATGTTGATCCTTCGCAATTTGCACAGCAACAATCTTGAGTGTGTACGCTCAAGATTATCCATCTCATATTATACCTTAAGGTCATAGTGACAATAAATATGTTAAAAACATATTTTCATCAAAGTTATCTGCTGCAGCTTTAATGGTGGTAGTTCAAACATGCATACACTCAGTGTAACTATAACAAACCCACAAATCAATAAAGATTTGGCCTCTTTTTCCCCGACACTGAGTCAAATCTGCTCAGGGCCTTACACATGAATAAATCATTCAGTTGGAAAGCTACCAGTGGATTGTTAGTCCAATATAATAAGAAAATAATTTTCCAAGTCTTTTGTTCTGTATTCCCCATTTGGGAAGAAATTTCTACAAAGATGTCCCTCCAGTGTTGCCAGGTTTCAAAGCAGAAAGGCTGAAAGAAAATAAGGCTGCAGACACCTGGAAAATGAGATAAGATGCATTAAAAAGTTCCTGTGCAAGACTGAGACAACAAATGATAGACAATTTTTAAATTTGTGGAAAAAAGAGCATCTAAAACCCCCCACACATCAGATGACTTTCCCAAAAGACACCCTCAAAACATCACTCACATAGATTCCCTGTGTGATTAAAACCTGATCCTTGTTACCTGAAGCTACATTCCTGTGCTGCTCAGAGGACTTTAATTACTGGATAAATATGTAAACACTGTCACACAGAATTAATAATGTCTATCCAAACCATTTACAAAAACCTGCCGTGCTCATAATCTGAGCCTTATTATACAATTTCTATTCATACTATTGAGATTCAGAACACATATGGCAACTGGTAGACAGTAATATTTCCAGTTTATTTGGACATGTGGATATTTAATGTACTTTTTAATAACACTGTAAAATTCAAGTAATATGTAATATGATAAAAATGTGTATGTATAAATACACAGTCATTTGAAACAAATCTTATAAGCAGTTTGGAGAGTCAGCTACACAAATATCAATTTGATACTACCGCAATTATAAAACATTGCACTCAGATGGAGTTTATTTAGACAAATGGGTAAAATTTGTTCTTTCTAAGGTAACCAGATGATTGTATGAAGTCACAAACGTTGCAGCAATTTCTCCCTCCTAAGGAGCTGTCTGAAGCCTTTAGGAAGAAGATTATAGCAGCTAATGAACCTGGAAATTGGTTTGTGTTGGTCTTACAAGAGTTTGAAAAAAAACCCAACTTTGACTGTATGAGAAATGATCTATGAGTGAAGGACATTCAAAATAAATACCCCCATGCCCCATGCTCTAGTCAAAGTCACTTTGACATGAAAGAGGTTTTGTTGTTGGTGGTTTTGATTTTAAAAAAATATGTTGATCATGACTGATTTGTGAAAACATGCAT